>NC_057801.1:464030262-464162123 GCF_018294505.1 Triticum aestivum
AGTGTGTGTTTTACCCATCCAGGCGGAAGTTATGTGCACACAAGAGGAGAACGATTCGATGTGGCGTTAGGGTTGCGGGTAATTAACTACGTATGGAGACATAGAGACCTTGAACGTGCATGTGTGAGAGGTATACATGTATACGTGGGATGTGTGTGTGTGCGCGTGCACATGATCGAGATAAAAGAAAGAAGACATAAGTCATAAGATCAACGACATGGGAGAGACGGATTGGTATGACAATATGCATGCATGTGAGAATGCAGGGAAGAAGGCCCGACAATTGAGCATGTTATTTTGTCTTTAAGAGATAGTGGCGTGGGCTGGAGCATGCATCTACGGCGAGCAGAGGGAGTGAGGCACAATGATTGTGCAAAAGAGATCAACCTATAAATGCATATGTACGAAGAGACATATATAGTGTGGGTGATAGGAAGCAAGACTCCGTGGAGAAAGAAATGTTGACGGTGAAACTACAGATATATACAGAGATGGAGATGCTAGCTAGAGGGACATCCGCTAGTTTGAGTGTTGGAGATGACCGTCGGGTGGTTCAGAGGGTGAAGTTATATATGTGTGTGAGAGAGAAAGATAAAAAGAGGGCACTTGACTGCATGTAGAGAGAAACATATGTAGTGTGCGTGATAGGAAGCAAGAGTGAGGGCGAGAAAGAAGGTTGATGGAGAAACAGATAAATAGAAAGATAAAGATGCTAGCTAGTGTGCGTTAGAGATAGGAGTCGAGTGGATCAGAAGGCTGAGTTATGTGTGTGGGTGTGAGAGAGATAGAGAGAGGGTGCATGTGAGTCACATACAAACAGATATCAGAGAGAAAAGAGATCCTGAGAGACGGAGTTTTGTGTCTGCGAGAGAGAAAGATATTTCACAACGGGAGTGATAGCTAGAGAGATATATGAGGGAACGCAAGATATCTCTTGGGAGAGAGAGAGAGTGTGTGTGCGACATACAAGAGAACAGTGGAGAAATATGAGACCCTGGGAGACAGAGTTTGTGCTTGTGTGTGAGAAAGATATATTTAAGAGGAAGAGTCGTAGGTTCTCATATCTAAGGAGCGAAAGACATCTCTGTATGAGGGGTGTGCGAGTGGCACACATGGGAATAGTAGAGAGAAATGAGACCCCGGGAGACAAAGTTTTGTGTTTGTGTGAGAGAAAGAGATTCCACATGGAGAATCATAGTTAGAGACACATAGCAGGGAGCGAGATATACTTAGAGAGAGATAGAGTGACGAAGGTCGAGGGAGAGAGTACCGTCAGTGTGTTATGAAGATAAAAGATCATTGTCGACATACAGGTAGCACGAGAGATACTTGAGAGACGATGAACACGTATAGGTCCATAGAGATAGTCCTATATAAGCATGAGTGATAGCTATATGAGACGAATATCTGGATTAAAGGGGATTCAAATATTTAAACTGGAGATCACGACATCGATAATATCATAACGCAAATTGGTGTATCAAACATGCATATTCATTTGAATTTGGGCACACGTGTAATGTTATATAGTTTATCAATATTGGTGATCCATAGGTTCTTTAATTACAAACAATGCATGGTTTATATGAAATTAATGTCTAAACGGGATTACACTATATGTTGCGTGTGTGGAACACATTATACATGTCTGAGAAGTAAAAAAAGACCCGCATGAAACACACATTAATTGGAGACAGTTAGCGAGGAATGCATACATTGGATTTTAACATAAAGTGGTTTCAAATATTTGAAAATCCAAATTGATGGATACAACCTTATGAATCTGAGATCATGCCATTTGTAAACCATATTTATGTATAAATGGTGTTGTGCTTTTGAAAGTATATATAAAAAATGATGTATATAGAATTTAATTCCAGTCGAAAATGGACCCCGCCCGAAAAAATAGAATACAAACGGGATTCGAATTGAGTTGGCACGGTAAAGGTGCACTCCGCAAAATTTGAACGAAGCGGGGAAAGTCGCAGTAATTGCCTGAAACCAAAATCTGCGAGATGGAAATTACTACTGCCTATCCCTGCCACGCAAAACCTATCTACTAGATTTCTATAGGTTTCGATAGGGGTAGGTTTGTAATTTCACCCAAATGTGACATAACCGCCTCTCACCCGGATTCATACACGGTGGGCTGCAAAACACATCGTGTCCTCGCTCGAAATTGACTCCCTCCCCAATTCATATTCATACACGGTGGGCGCCAAAAACAAACTCTCGTCGGCAAATATTTGGTGTATGCGAGATTACCGTCCTATCCCCAACCGACTAATATTGCTGTGATGTAGGAAATTTGAAACAGGGGCTAAGTTTGTAAATTTCCTCGCATTTGAGACAAGCACGCCCTAAATACATGGTTCCCCCTTCCTCTCTACCTCCTTTTCCCCATTCGTACTCCGTGGGCGCTAAAACATCCTCTCCACCCCAGCCTCCCCCGTCCGCCGCCATCCGCCACCCCATCCACCGCCGTCCTCCTCCACCATGCCAGAGCTGATACCCCGACTCCATCGTCGATTACAAGAGATCGACCTCTCTCATCCATGGCTTCAGACTGGGATCCTTGTGTCCCGTCCTCTCGCTTCATCCCCGCTGTCGTCCACCTTGCCGGCGCCGCTCCTACGACCGTCTCGTCCACCGCACCCTGCCGCCACCGTCTACCCTCCTAGATATGCTTCGACGCCACCGACAGCCATCACTACCGCAGCACCATCAAATTCTCAGCAGATGCATACACGGCGTCGCACCAGAGGCGGTACTCTTTCGTATCTGCTCAACTTATTTATCGCAGCAAGAAAATAGATCGCCACTGCTTTACTCTGATTTCTTGTCTTGGTTGCGAAGTTGCCTTTGTCCAGTTTGCACCTTCAGATCCGACATGGCACGCTCAACACTATAATCCCAATGCTTATGGTTTTCCCCTTTTATATTCCACACTAGTTAAATCACAGTAGACTAAATTTCAAAATTGGGTCAGTCGATTTTTCAGAGCTCGCCGGAGTTCGCCGGTGTGAACAAAGGGGCTCGGGTAGTTGCGGGGCCTCGCCGAACAAAGAAAACTCGACGCGGGTGGGGGCGGGGGTGGGGGTGGCGGAGGAACACAGGCGCTGGGGGCCGGTGGTCCGGCCGGCGGCCCGTGCGGTGTTCTGTATGGGAAGAATCAGAGACGAGGAAGAAGAAGGGTTAGGAGACGTAGGATCTTCATCCAACCGCTTGAAATGGTCGAGAGACAGCTGGGAGTTGCATTCTTAATGCGCTCTGGTTCATCATGTGTGGGCATTGCGCAACCAAGATTTTATTATCCAAAATCTGCTTGCTCTTCTTTACCATGTTCCTCTTTCGTTTTTCTTTAATATGTACTATCTCCGTTCCTAAATACAAGTCTTTGTATAGGTTCCACCATGGACTACATATGGAGCAAAATGAGTGAATCTACACTCTAAAATGTATCTGGATACATCTGTATGTGATCCATAGTGGAAACTCTACCAAGACTTATATTTTGGAACGGAGGGAGTATGATAGTAGTACAATATGTTCCTTGTACTGAAGATGAGCAGGGACATTTGCAGTGTAGAGGTCTATATGGTCAGTTGTGATGGACACTTTGAGCCTCTTTGATTCGTACGATTTTGTAAACATAGGAATATGATTTGTAGTGGCCTGCCCACTTGAATCCTATAAGAATAGCAAGGAAATGCGGGGAGCTGTGTCGCCTTTGAGAGTTACACTGATATTAACAGTACCGCACCTTCACTTGAAGAGAGCTGGTATCCGAAGCCTTTCTAGCCGTACCGGCAATACTAGCACATATATTCCAGCAAGTTCCACTTTGCTGATTTTAGTCTGATGCTTAAGGTTTTCTCGTTATATCTACACTATGATCTGTGTAGCTGCTTTGTGTCGTACTAGCAGCAGTCCACTCTCGAAGCTAAACACTTCAATGACTTACAAAATTGGCACCAAGGCATTGAGTGCCATTCTGGATGCAATGAAACTCATACGCTCCCTACCTGTTGACTCTTGTTCAGAATATGATCCTAATGACTCTTGTTCAAAATTGCCACATACAAAGAGACAACATGGAATTGCATTTCTTTGGGCGCTATGATTCATCATGAGTGGGCAACCAACATTGTATGCAATGAAGCGGAACCTCAAGAATATGCTTCCTCTTCTGTTCTTTAACATGTTCCTCTTTGTTTATTCTGTATTTAGTACGTACAGTATGTTCCTTGTCAGGAAGGGGCACAGGGACATCTGCAGTCAACAGCTGATAGAGCTGGCCTGTACGTGATCGATAGGCTTTCAATTACTAGCGGCAATGCAACACCGTATTTTCAAGCTAGTTCCACTTTCCCGATTTATATATCGTGGTTATGGTGTACCCTTGGTATGTACACTATGATCTGCCTAGTTGCTGTGTGCTCTTGTTATCATGGTTTGGCAATAAACTCTCTATACAGTATATTATGAACCTATCATCTGCCAACTATCCTTACTTCTGGAGCCTATTTTTTGTGTACTGTTGCCAGATTATATAAATGCACGCACCATATTACAACACACATGAGCTCTCTCACCAGAATCCAGTATAGCACACAAGTGTTTACAGGGGCGCCCCTATATTAGAATATCATCTGCATTACAAAGATAATCTCACAACTATTTATGTTTTCATGGTTCTCAGATATTATACGTAATTACAGTGAATATCCGAATCCGCGCATCAGAAGAATATTGTGGAACACTGCAACAACTTACAAAATTGGCACCAAGGCATTGAGTGCCATTCTGGATGCAATGAAACTCATACACTCCCCACCTGTAGATTCTTGTTCAGAATATGATCCTAATGACTATTCTAACCTCAAGGAGTCAAAGGCAGATGGCCTGTCATGTTCACCCATCAAGGTGCATGTTATAATTTGGCAAGGTTTTATTGATTGCGCGTATCTTTCATATGTTGTCTTGCGTTTCTTCTACTTTGTTGCACCACCATCTGCTTAGTTTACTCATCATATATGTCGAGATGCCATGCCCATCCATTATCAATACATATTCCATCTATCATCATACCATGTTTTCCCACTCAAATGTTGTTCTTGTGCATCCGACATCAAAAAGGAAGAGGGTGATTGCTGAACCTGAAGGAGCACCAGCAAAGTCCTTGAAAAATGTGGTTGTGCCGGAGAAATCGGACATCACTCCACTTATATTGGCTGTACAACCAGTGACACAAAACGTAGGACCGACTCCAGCAGACTGTACCCATACTTCACTGGCCACACCACTAGCCCCACCACATAGGAACTGCACTCCAGCAAAAGGTATGTCGATTTCAGTTGCCATAGCACCAGCCGTACCACAGAAAAATCCCACTCCAGCGAAAAGTACAACAAATCCACCGGCCGAAGACCTATCCCAACTGCAGAGACGGCCAATTCCTGTAGATTGGAACCCCATTCCAATTATTCCTAGTTTAAAAGACAATGCTTTCAATGTTGTTAGGGACTACATGCATATATTCCCATCATGGGAAGATTATAGTGAAGACAAGCACCATTTTCACATCTTCCTGTCCCACTTAATTGTAAGTGCTATTATTCATGGTGATTATTTTCCCGTTTTCTGCTGATTGAACACATCAATGATTTACATTGCATTGTTGTAAGTAGGCGAGGGTCAACCTGGATGGTCATGACGAGCAAAGCTTGCTTGCGCTTTTCAAGGAAGCATTATAGCAGTATCGGTGTTACCTAAGGAAATCACACTTTGATGGCAAGTCTATAAATGAATTTTCGATGAAGTCTCCTGTGCTAAATTTAAAAGACATTGAATGGAAAAACCTTGTTATGCATTTGTCTCGTTCCGAGGATGAGGTACTGTCTATGATATCGCATGACAATTTGAACTTCTACTTTTCCGTATGTGCCTTATGGATCTTTTTTGCAGGAAATCAGCTCGAATAAGAATTCCGGTTTGAAAAGAACGACATGATATCGCAAATATGCTGCCCGCTGCTTTGCTCTTGTTAGTACCTGTTCTCCTGTATCACTGTACTTGCATACATACCTGGTTCATTATGTGATAGCAGTATGCATGATAGCTTGCTTATCAATTGTTCGCTCCAAATTATCTGATCTCTATGAATGGTTACATTAGTGTAGAATATATCCAATGCCAATGAATTTTTTTAGCTCTGTATTGTTCTTGTAAGTACCTGCTGTCCTTTATCAGGGTACTTATATTGACAGGTAGTTGTTCATGTACCATCACTCTGCAGCTTATTTTCCTTTGCCCTCCATTTTCTACACATCAGATCTATATTTACTCTTACCATAAGGTTGGATAACACCGATGGTACTAAAGAAGTTTAGCTCTGCATTGCTCTTGGCTGTACCTTTTGCCTGTATTGCTGTACTTACATTTATAGCTACTTGGTTATGTAGCATCACTCTTCATCTTATCTTAAATATTCTCCATTTTTTCTTATATTGTCACATCTATATTTACTCTTAAGAAAATGTAGAATAAAGGCAATGCTTATGAAGAAGATTCTGTGGTAACTTCTTGAATTGCCCCCCCCCATCAGAATGGACAAGGGCTTTATAGAGCCTGCCTTCACCAATAATGTATGTTTGTCCTTCTCAAGCCTTTAAACTTTGTTGTGTATATTTGGTTAGGCATGACTACAAGAGCTGTTTATTTTTGGTGTTTGCATCAAATTGCATGTTTAAAATTTATTATGTAGTTCATAAACAAAAGTTCATCCTTCTCAATTTAAGTTTTCAGTTGTACAACCAAGTTCCTTCTTCATGCCATGTAAATTAAACAATACAGAGCAAGTGATCTTATTTGCCAATCCAAAATGGGTAAATTGATAGCACACTTACCATTGATACTTATGAGTTCTTGATCTGTAATCCAGTGGTGTCGTGAAGCTGCCAACTCCTTCACAATGTTATTTCCTGCCATGTCTTGACCTGAACAATACCATATTGTGTTAATGCTATTTTAAACTGTGTCACTTTATTCGCCAGTCAGAAATGTGATGAATTGTCAGCACTGATACTTATATGTGCAAAACCTGTCATTTGTCTACTTGTTTATCTTTTAGAGTTTGGCCTTATATGCATCAGCTCCGAATCATGTCTTTGGTCAAATGTTGGGTTTGCCCGACTCCTGGGTTCGCCGCCTTATGTTCCGTTCTTATCGGCTAAGGCAGCCAAAGGAGAACTACTGCGATTGTGCCCTGGTTATTCCGGATGAGCACCTCAGTAGAGAAAGCCGAAAACTGACTGTCATGATATAGCGAGAGACTGTTCAACCACTCGAAGACCTATCGGAATCTTTAGGGTTCCTCCGCATTAACGAAGGATCGCTTACCGGTCATGTACACATGCGCCCGGATTCGGATGCACGCAAAGGTACAAGGGGCTACATAGTAGCCCCACCGTCAAACTCCTATGGCTAAGTGAAAGTGTTAAAGCTATATAGTCCAGTTGCCTAGTTCGACGTGCGATCACCTCCTTAATGGACCAAGACGTTGGATCAAGTGTGATTACGCATATTTTTGTGAACACCCCCGCATTATATGCATGGGGGCTGAAGCCAATGACTGCTAACTTTTAGAACTGCACACATATATATACATATATATAAAACGACCGCACATGAGGCACAACAACACTTTCGGGCGAAAAGTATAAATATAGCCTCCATAACCAAATTAACATTGTCTTTACAATGACACGATTTGTCACTCGAACATGACATTTTTCGAGCACCAAGCCTCTATTAAGCGAGCACCTTTTGCTACATGTTCCAAGATGTGCTCAGCCGGATCCTGGCCGCCCGCCGGATTCTGGGTCGCAACGACGGTGGCCTCCATATCTGTCCAATATGCCTTAACACGGGCAAGAGCCATCCGTGCATCCTCTATGCACGCCGACCTCTTCATGGCATCGATCCACGATACGGCACCAAGGAATTGTTGCACTAAACCAAAATAACTGTCCGGCTTAGGCCCCTTCGACCATAGATGGTCTATTACAGACCGCATTGCAAGGCCGGACAGCCTGTGGAGCTCGGCCACAGCAGCCATCCTCTCACTCAAAGGCAATGTGCGCGTTGGAGCGCTGAGCTATGACCAGAACAACTTTTCCACTTCATCATCTTTTTGATCCTCAAAAAACCTGGCCGCATCAGCCGCACTCTTCGCCAAATCCGCATAGGCGTCTGCAAGACTCCAGCGTCGATCTAGAGGAGCGTACTTCGGATCTAAAAACTTCATCCGCAACAAATAGGGGTTTCCAGCCACGATTTCTCTGGCTTGTCGAAGCTCCTCCCGCGCATCCCTAATGTTGGAACGCATCTCGTTGGCCGCATCAAGGGCCTTCTTCAGGTCAGCCTTATTCGTCTGCTTTTCTTTTTCAAGAAGCTCATACTGGTTGGCGGTGTTTTCTAACTCCACAGCCATTTCAGCTATTTTGTCTTCGCTTCGGCGACGAGCAGCCTGTTCGGCTCTCAACTCTTCGGCCGCCTTTAGGGCAGCCGCATTACTCGCCCGGGCCTGTTCCTTGGCCAGGGCAAGTTCCGCCCTCAGGGCTTCCACGGCAGCAGCACCATCTGCAGTCGAAGCATATAACTTTAGCATTACGCTTCTCTCAGGTTTTCCTATCAAAAATATAAGGAAAGCAGAGCACATACCTTGTGACTCGTTAAGCTGCTCGTTCACCAGTGTGATATCGGCATCAATAGATCCAATCTGCCTCCTTAGTTCGACAACTTCAACGGACCGGTTGGCTGCCGGATCCTTAGACACCTGCGCATAAATACAGCGCGATCATTACTTACACAATATGATCCTCCGTTTGCCGCCTAGGGCGGACAACCAGAGTCTCAGGGGCTACTATCCATATGGAGCACACCTAGCGCGTGCGTCACAGCCAAAAATTATGTATTTTTCGTTACATACTTCAAAGCCTCTAAGCAGGCTCGTGAAGGCTTCATTCAACCCGCTTGTGGCAGATGAAATCTTCTCGAGCACCATGCTCATTAATGAACGGTGCTCCTCCGAGAGATCAGCTCGCTCCAGAAGGCCCGTCAGTGTGTCCGGCCGGACGCCGAATTGTGCCGGACCATTCTTATCGCCCCCCGTGGGAGCTGAACACTCTGGGCTCAGGGCGGCCGAAGTATTAGCTTCTGGCTTCGGTAGATCTGGACTCCTCCATGACGACACCTCGGAGTCGCCTGCCTCATGAGGCGGAGAGGTTGGTGGGGTCTCACTCTCCATCATCTTCGGAAGGAGATCCCCCGAAGATGAACTATGTCGAGAATAGCTACTAGCCGGGCTGCAAAGAATGGATCCTGGTTATTGTTCTCGGAGAAGGAAGTAGTTCCTTCGTATTCACGATTAACTTACAGCTCGGCTGAGGGCTGGCCCATTGGTTGGCATGGCGCGGTGAGGACGCCCTTTGGGGCAGGGCCCCCTGGTGAAGCTTTCTTCCCTGGTCTGGGCACCTTCGTCTCCAAGTCTTCGGAGGCAGCCCTTTTCTTCCCGCGCGGGGAGGGGGCCTTAGATTCCCCTCCCCGACTATCCTCCTTTGGGGAGGTAGCAATTCCCAGGGTTTGGATGCGCAATGTGTGAAGTTCTGCTTCTCTGTTCTTCTCTTTGTCTTTCCCTGAGGCCACTTTACTTAACACACGGCCAAGCATCTTTGCTATAGCGGGACTTGACGAGCCTTAGGGAAGTGGCGCCGGACACCTGATTCTCTCCTCCTTGCTAAGCCATTCCTGGCCACAGAGGATTTTCAGAATAATGACTATGACAAAAATAGACGAGGTGTTCAGTTTCTGGGTTACTTAGTTGGGTATCTGGGCAATTGCATCTCAGGCCCGCATCCTCGATGATATCCAGACACTTTACTTGTGGTCCAAAGAATAATTTACCCATTCCTTCTAGCGTCAGGCCGAAGAAGTGTAGAATAGTCCGCGGACCCTCTGGATTGAACTCCCACATCCGGAGAGGCCGGCGTTTGCACGACAACATCCGTCGGATTAGCATCACCTGAATTATGCTGACGAGGCTAATGTCCCTCTCAAGAAGCTCCCGGATATGACTCTGCAATGTTGGTACATCACTAGCAGATCCCCAATCTAGTCCTATATCGGTCCATGACGCCAGTTGAGAAGGAGGGCCCGGACGGAAGTCGGGGGGAGCCACCCACTTTGTGCCTCTGGGAGCCGTGACGTAAAACCACCTCCGCTGCCATAGATCAAACACCTATGGGAAGAGGCCCTCTGGCCATGGGGCACCGGCATTCCTGCTTATCACAACACCTCCACACTCTGCATGTCACCCCTCAGTCATCTTCGGCTTCACATTGAAGGTCTTGAGGCATAAGCCGAAGTGTGGAGTGAAATGAAGAAAAGCTTCATACACAACGATGAAGAACGAGATATGGAGGATAGCGTTCAGAGCTTGTCGGCGTTCTGGGAGCGGGGGTACCCAGATTTGCCTGCCTGCAGCCTGCGGTGTGGCTCAAGGAGTGGCCCAGTACGGCCCATCTTCATCAGCACATGCTCAAGATCCTCGCGAGGGGCCAAGCCTCGCGGGGAAGGATGATAGGAGGCTTCCCCAGGCACGGCCTCGTCAGGCTGGCTCGCAAGGAGGTAGAGACATCAAGGCGGGGTACCTCACGAGGTGCCCGTGACGCAAGCCATGACGATCAAGGCCAGGCGGGCGCCAGGCGGGCGCCGGCCTGTGCAGAGTCCTTGTTTCCCCTTTGGTGCAAAGGGGACAAGCACAAGCAAGGGTATCAAGCAAAGGCAACCATTTCGGTGCAACAAGACCAAGACCAGCAGGAAGGCAGAATGGAGGTCATCATGGAGCCCAAGCCAGCGTCATCGTCAGGGTCTTTGGCAGGCGAGGACCAACTTTAGTCAGGATAAGTGTACTAGATGTTCCCCTTCAAAATGGCCAATTGTTGGCGCCCTCCCTGCTCAATATTTGGGAAGAGGCACGGGGCCTTTGCCTATAAATAGGACTAGCCACCCACAGGGTAGGGGGAGATCTGATCGGATCCGCATCCAAGACACACAGAGAGAGGTGACTGAACTCCCCTAGCAGTTCATCGCACCAACCAAGAACAGCCCCTCGTGAGGCTGTTCTTCCCTTGTACTGTTCCTCATCAGCCCCAGAGGCAATCCACATACCACAAACTAGAGTAGGGTATTACACCACAATGGTGGCCTGAACCAGTATAAATCTCGTGTCCCTTGTGTTGTTCTTCGTGTAGTTCTAGATCCTAGCGAGGCGGTGAGACATGAGTAGGCTGGGGGTGTGATCTGCGCGCGCACCCCAGTGTTCGAACCTCAAGGGTCTGCCGGAACCCGAAATCCGACATTTGGCGCGCCAGGTAGGGGTGCGCCAGAGCTCTCCCTTACGTTGGCCCATTCTCCATCAGCACCGCGCTCCGCCCTCATGGCGGCCAACGCACCACCCGCTCCGGCTGTTGACGCCGGCGCGGGAACCAGGGGGCTTTGAGCCCTAGCCCCCACCTTGCGACAGGTGCAGTGGCCGAACAAGTTCAAGCCGGACATGCCGCCGTGCTACGACGGCGCGGCCGATCCGCTGGCCTTCCTGCTAGCATATACAGGGTCATGGCTAACTGGCTGCCCATGGCTCTCACCAGCGTCCCGCGCATGTGGCTGCTCCACCTGCCGGCGACTTCTGTGGCCTCCTGGGAGGAGTTGCGCAACCTCTTCCTTGCCCATCATGCTGCGCCGGCACCCCTAGTCATCGCAGCCCTCCTGGGCAGATCGTAGGCACCACCTTCAGGCCACCACATCAAGCCATTCGTCCGCCAGATCGGCGCCGCTTTTGTGCCACGCAGGGCGCCTCTGGGTTGGGCGGCACCTAATGCCGATCTGGCCTTCAGCTCAGATGATCACCCCTCCAACTCGTCCTGCTCGGGCGCACTCCTAATGTTATGCACCCCCACCATCTGCAACGTGGCGGTCACCAAGACCTTCATCGACAGCGGCGCTGGCCTCAGCATGCTCTTGGTGGAGGCCTTCAGCCTTCTCCATGTACCGCTGGAACGGCTGTAGCCTAGCAGGCCCTTCTTGGGCGCTGGAGGTAGCTAAACCGGCTCCCTGGGGCAGATCCGCCTTCCGGTGATCTTCGGCACCTACGACAACTTCCGCACGGAGCTAATCGACTTCGACATCGCCCCCATCGGCCTCCCATACAATGCCATCCTTGGCTACCCAGCGCTAGCCCGGATCATGGCCACAACTCACCCGGCATACAACCTCATGAAGATGCCCGGGAGTAGTGGCGTCCTTACCGTGTCTGGGGGCACCGGGGACGCGTTGCAAGCGCTCAAGCTCGCTTTCAAGGCCGCGGCGGCAGCGCAGCCCATCGACTCAGACGGCTCTGAACCCAAGGGGGCTGCACCGGCCAAGAAGAAGCAGCTATTCACTCAGGACAAGGCGGAAACCAAGCAGGTACTAGTTGACGAGGATGGATCCACCAGTGCCACCTTCACCATAGGCGCCAACCTCGAGCCCGAACAGGAGGAAGCTTTGGTAAAATTCCTGCGCGCAAACAAGAAGGTATTTGCGTGGGAACCTGATCAGCTAGCAGGGGTCCCGAGGGGCGTAATCGAGCATCACCTCAATGTGTGCCCCAACATGCGCCCAGTGAAGGAGAAGGCGAGGCGGCAGTCCACTGAGAAGCAAGCATTCATCATCCAAGAGACCCGCAAGTTGGAGGCGGCGGGGGTCATTCGCGAGGTCCGCTACCCAGACTGGCTGGCTAACTCTATGGTCGTGCCGAAGAAGGGGGGGAAAGGAACGCATGTGTGTCGACTTCACAAACCTCAACAAGGCCTGCCCGCAGGATCTGTTCCCGCTCCCTCGCATCGACCAGATCATCGACTCCACTGTCAAGTGCGACTTGTTGTGTTTCCTGGATGCCTTCTCCGGCTACCACCAGATCAAGATGGCAGTAGAAGATGTGGAAAAGACGGACTTCCTGACCCCGTGCGGGGTGTACTACTATACGTGCATGCCATTCGGGTTGCGCAATGCCGGTGCGACCTTTCAGCGGCTAATGCACATCGCCTTGGGTCGGCAGCTCGGGAGGAATGCTGAGGCTTATGTCGATGACATTGTGGTGAAGTCTCGAGAGGCAAAAAGTATGATACAAGACTTGGAGGAAACCTTCGCGAGCCTTAACGAGGTGGACCTGCGGCTCAACCCGAAGAAGTGTGTGTTTGGAGTCCCCTCGGGGAAGCTCCTGGGTTTCCTAGTATCCCACCGGGGCATCGAGGCCAACCCGGAAAAGGTAAAAGCAGTCGAGGACATGAGCCCGCCGAAGACCCTCAGGGAGATGCAGAAGCTCACCAGGCACGTGACCACACTAGGGCGTTTCATCTCCAAGCTGGGGGAACGAGCGCTGCCCTTCTTCAAGCTGATGAAGAAGAAGGGCCCCTTTGAATGGACTGAAGAGGCTAACAAGGCGTTCCAGGATCTCAAGAGGTACTTGACCAGCCCCCGGTGATGGTGGCTCCGCGCCCTCAGGAGCCCCTGGTGCTCTACCTAGCGGCCACCCCCTACTCTGCCAGCGCAGCCCTGGTGGCTATTAGGGAGGAGTGTAGGACCAAGGCCGCAACAATCGTCCAGGTTAAAGCAAAGAAGGGCCGAGAGGGCCTCACAGCGTCCGCGGCTGCAGCCAAGGAGGACCAGCCACAGAAGGAAAGCACACTAGAAACAGAGGAGGCCCCTCCTCCAGGCAACCAGTCGCTGGGGGCTCCGTTGTCTCAGGAGGCGCCCCGGCCTCCGGAGGACGCTAGTGGCACCAACACTCCCAACCTAGTCGAGCACCCTGTGTACTTCGTCAGCACGGTATTGCGAGACGCAAGGACGCGGTACCCCATGCCCCAGAAACTCCTCCTCGTGCTATTGGTGGCCTCGCGCAAGCTGCGGCACTATTTCCAAGGCCATCCCATCAAGGTTGTCTCAGCATACCCCTTGGAAAGGGTGCTCAGGAGCCCCAACTCAGCTGGAAGAGTCGCTGAGTGGAACATCGAGCTGCAGGTGTTTCAGATAGAATTTAGCACAACCAGAGTCATCAAAGGGGCTGCGCTTGCGGACTTCGTGGCGGAATGGGCAGAGGCGCCAGGCCTCGAGGCTGGCAAGGATCGATCACTCTCCCTAGGGAGCGAGGCACCGAACGGATGGGTCATGTACTTTGATGGGGCGTTCTCCCAACACGGCGCAGGGGCTGGTGCGGTACTCGTATCCCCCACTCAAGACAAGCTCTACTACGCCATGCAACTTTGTTTTCAGCATGGGGAAAAGGTCTCCAACAACATAGCAGAATACGAAGGCCTGATAGCAGGCCTGAAGGCCGCAGTCGCCCTGGGGGTGAAGCGCCTCACCATCAAGGGTGATTCGCAGCTCCTTGTCAACTTCTTCAACAAAGTATACGAACCAAAGGATGAGCACATGGAAGCCTACCTCGTGGAGGTCCGTGGGATGGAGAAGCAGTTTTGGGGGTTGGAGTTGCAGCATGTGCCTCGCGGCACCAATCAAGAGGCTGATGACATCGCAAAAAGGGCATACAGGCGGCTACCTCAGGAGCCTGGCGTCTTCGAGGAGCGGCTCTTCAAGCTCTTGGCGACGCCATCACTATCAGCATGGCGCAGCCTCGGGGGGAGCTCCCCCAGTCGCCAGCCTCGGGAGCCCCGGTCTGCGGCCCGACATCAGGAGCGCGCCTGCTCTTGACACTAGAACCTCAGGAGGGGTGCTGGATCACGGAGCTCAGGAGTTACCTGGCGCAAGGCACATTGCCGGAAAAGGAGGAGGAGGCAGAGCGTGTGGCACGACAGGCCACAACATACTGCCTTAAGGATGGGGAGCTCTACCGAAGACGACCGAATGATGTGTCTCTATGTTGCATTTCCAGGGAGCAAGGGAAGGAGCTACTGGCGGACATACACGGTGGCGACTGTGGGCATCACTCGTCGTCACGAACTCTCGTCGGCAAGGCGTTCCACAGCGTGTTCTATTGGCCCACGGCACTCAATGACGCTGTGGAGCTAGTGAAAGCTTGCGAGGCCTGTCAGTTCCATGCCAAGCAGACCCATCAGCCGGCGGGAGGTCTGCAGACTATACCCCTCTCGTGGCCCTTCGCAGTCTGGGGACTGGATATCCTAGGCCCGTTCCCTTGGGCACCAGGGGCTACCGCTACCTCTACGTTGCCATGGACAAGTTCACCAAGTGGGCTGAGGTGGAAGCTGTCCGCACCATCCTCGCAGGCTCCGCGGTCAAGTTCATCAAGGGCCTCATGAGCCGATTCGGGGTGCCGAACCATATCATCATCGACAACGGTTCGCAGTTCACCAGTAACCTCTTCAAAACATACTGTGCTAACTTTGGAACGCAGATATGCTACACTTCGGTGGCGCACCCGCGAAGCAACGGTCAGGCCGAGTGAACCAACTCAGAGGTCCTGAGGGGCCTCAAGACCCGGACCTTCAAGAAGAAGCTGGAGGCCTGTGGCAGGGGCTGGTACGACGAGCTCCAGTCCGTGCTGTGGTCAATCTGCACGACCGCAACCAAGCCGACTGGCGAGACCCCGTTCTTTCTGGTTTATGGGGCTGAAGCCGTTCTCCCTCACGAGGTCATACGTTGTTCCCTGTGGGTCCTGGCGTTCGACGAAGCGCAGTAGGACGCCATGCGGGGGACGGGTCTCTTGCTGGGGGAGGAGCATCGCCGAGAAGCCGCGCTGCGGGCAGCAAGGTACTAGCAAGCACTGCGGCGATACCACTGCCGTAACATCTGCCCCAGGACTCTCGAGGTAGGGGACCTCGTGCTCAGACGGGTTCTCTCCAGGGAGGGGCTGCATAAGCTCTCTCCCATGTGGGAGGGCCCATTTAAGGTTGTTCATGTTTCCAGGCCAGACTCCGCACGCTTGGAGACCCAGGAGGGGGTGCCCATCCAGAATGCATGGAACATCCAACACCTCCGAAGGTTTTATCCCTGAAAAAGGCCTGGTGCCTGTGAAGAGGCGAATGCCTGTGAAGTTGCAGTGTTTTGGGAAAAGGCCCGGTGCCTGTGAAGAAGGCGAATGCCTGTGAAGTTATAGTGTTTTGGGAAAAGGCCTGGTGCCTGTGAAGAAGGCGAATGCCTGTGAAGTTGCAGTGTTTTGGGAAAAGGCCCGGTGCCTGTGAAGAAGGTGAATGCCTGTAAAGTTGCAGTGTTTTGGGAAAAGGCCCGGTGCCTGTGAAGAAGGCGAATGCCTGTGAAGTAGCTGTGTTTTGGAAAAGGCCCGGTGCCTGTGAAGAAGGCAAACGCCTGTGAAGCTCGCCGCCCGTGACACTCTCACGTAATAATGAGTGGGGTTGTACACGTCCCAGAGTCTTCGGAGTGCCGCCCTCGGGCCTCGGGGGCTCCCACCCATGCCCAGTGGCAGCACTTAGCTCCGCGCTGGTGAGAAGACGTCGAAGACTAGACTAGGTGTCGGACGCGGCTTCTTTCATTTGCTTTCTGCAGTTGGCATGTTTGTTCCTATTTGAAGATTTTCTGAAGCTGTTTCCATTTCGAGCTCGCGATTCTTCCATTTCACTTATTCGTTTTGTTTTCTCCCGTGCAAGATCTCGCGAGGGGGGAGCGTGGGCACCCTCGCGAGTGTTTTTATGCCCAGTAATTTGGAACTTCCTTGATTTGAGTCCGCTGCGGGAGCACCCCTCCTGGTCCGTGCCCCACGGGCATCGCGACACGATCGTGGGGTTTTGGGTTGGTTCCCCTCACTACCAAGGCTGGAGACTACCCCTGCTGACTAAACTCTGCAGGACACAAGGCACAGGACGAGGCACTGGCCTCGGGAGGCAAGGACCGTGACGAGCCCCCTAAGATAAGTGATTTCCATGCATAGGCACACCGAATGAAAACATAGCGCATAAGCAGTAGAAACGACGCACCAATTAAACCAGCAACAGTTTAGCACACCTCGTGGGGCAACGGATTACATTGTTTTCACGCAGGAGAGAAAGGAAAGCAAAACGGGGACGAATTGCTCGGCGCCAGCTCTCAACGAAGGCTTGTACTGCCTCCGGAGCTCAGCTGGATTCCGCCTCCCGCTTCACCGGAGCGCGGCGGCGGGCCGACCCGCTGCCCTCTCCCAGACGAGAGTGACGACGAGGGGGCTGGTCACGACCACCACTGGAGGAGCTGCTACCCGAAGGGGAGTCGCCGGAGCTTGGCGGATCTCGGGCCCCGCTGCCCGCGCGCCCTCCGCCCCCTTCGCCCCGACCAACGCTGGGGCTGGGCGCGCGGCCTCAGTCATCGTCTTCGGGGCAGCATCCGTCACGGCGGCCGTCTTCCCCGAACACCCTCACATAGAGGGTGGCGTCGCCATCGAACTTGAAGTGCAGAGTGCAACACCGACGTAGGTCGCGCGCGCGGGCAAATGTTTGCCAGCCACGGGTCATGGACGCGTCCCCGGCGGTGGAGACCTCCAGGGTAGCCCAAGAGGCCCTGCTGCAGCAACCATCTGCCTGAAGCCAAAGGCCACCTGGGGCACCAGCCGGAAGCTCACCTATGAAGAAATGGGG
This sequence comes from Triticum aestivum, assembly GCF_018294505.1. Lineage (NCBI taxonomy): Eukaryota > Viridiplantae > Streptophyta > Magnoliopsida > Poales > Poaceae > Triticum > Triticum aestivum. The sequence continues at coordinate 464,047,905 of NC_057801.1, forward strand.
AAGTTGGAGCCAGGTGCCGGTCGGGTCCGCCGACCACACGACGAACTCCGGCAGCACCTCCGCCGAGCGAAAGTGTGGCCTCGGGGGTCGCGCAGCCCCAGCGTACCTCTCGATGGCAGCCGGACGCCCACCGCTGCGCAGAGGGCTGCTTCCACGGCCCCGGGAGGCCGCAGCAGGGGTAGTGCGGTGCTTGCGAGGGTGGCCCCGGCTGCGCTTGGTCGAGGGGAGCCGGGCCCTTCCTGGCGAGCCTTCCCTTTCTCCGCGGTCGAGAACCTCTTCGGCGGAGCCATGGGGATGGCGAGCGTCCAAGAAGAAGACAGAGTAGCAAGGAGGGATGAACCTGAGGGGCTCACGCCGTTCCATACCTATGGCTGAGGGAGGCCAACCAACGGCCTCCACGATCACATTTAATCATGACCCGCTTTGCATGCAGGGACTTGTCAATTCGTGCAGTTACCGAGGCGTCGTGGGGGAGCGAGGATGCCCACGTCCAATCAGCTGCCATGCGGCACCCAAGGCCGCAGGATATTGGGGCCCGCGGCGCTTCGCACTTGCCTCTACGCTTCTCTAGTAAGCCAAGTCCAAGCGCACCTTGGGCCCGGGGGCTACTGTCGGCGTTCTGGGAACGGGGGTACCCAGACTTGCCTGCCCGCGGCCTGCGGGGTGGCTCAAGGAGGGCCCAGTACGGCCCATCTTCATCAGCACATGCTCAATCCCCTCGCGAGGGGCCAAGCCTCGTGGGGAAGGACGATAGGAGGCTTCCCCGGGCACGGCCTCGTCAGGCTAGCTCGCGAGGAGGCGGAGAGATCAAGGCGGGGTACCTCACGAGGTGCCCGTGATGCAAGCCATGACGATCAAGGCCAGGCGGGCGCTAGGCGGGCGCCGGCCTGCGCAGAGTCCTTGTTTCCCTTTTGGTGCCAAGGGGGCAAGCGCATGCAAGGGTATCAAGCAAAGGCAACCATTTCGGTGCAACAAGACCAAGACCAGCAGGATGACAAAACAGAGGTCATCGTGGAGCCTAAGCCAGTGCCATCGTCAGGGTCTTTGGCAGGCGAGGACCAACTTTAGTCAGGATAAGTGTACTAGATGTTCCCCTTCAAAATGGCCAATTGTTGGCGCCCTTCCCGCTTAATATTTGGGAAGTGGCCCGGGGCCTTCGCCTATAAATAGGACTAGCCACCCAAAGGGTAGGGGGAGATCTGATCTCCCCAGCAGTTCATCGCACCAACCAAGAACAGACCCTCACGAGGTTGTTCTTCCCTTGTACTATTCCTCATCAGCCCCAGAGGCAATCCACACACCACAAACTGGAGTAGGGTATTACACCACAATGGTGACCTGAACCAGTATAAATCTCGTGTCCCTTGTGTTGTTCTTCGTGTAGTTCTAGATCCTAGTGAGGCGGTGAGACATGAGTAGGCTGGGGGTGTGATCTCTGCGCACACCCCAGTGTTCGAACCTCAAGGGTCTGCCGGAACCCGAAATCCGACAGAGCTAGATCGTGAAAATCTAACACATAATAGAACATGAGCCCTCTCACAAAGGGATCAAGGGTGAAGCCCAAGCCACGAAGAAAGTGAGAAACAAATACAACGCTCTCATTGGGCTCGGGAGTAGGGATGATCTGCCCTGGAGCAGGAAGCCTGTGCTTAATGTTGGTGGTCAGATATCTGACCTCCCTAAGCTTCGCAATGTCCTCCTCTGTGACCGAGGACGCCACCCACCGGCCTTGGTTGGATCCGGACATGGTGGAGGATCCAGGGTGCTTGAGTTTGGGTTTCGGGTGTTAGAACTCGAGATGCGAAAAGGTGCAAGGGTGGTGGAAAAGAGGGATAGGCCTCGACCCCTTTATAAAGGGGGTGAATATCAAGCGTCCTCAGCATGACCGCTCGGGACTTGCCTAAAAGCACGGACTCATACCAACAGGTGTCATGGGGTTGCACGCTCTCGTATTGATGGAAAATCCCACGATAAGGGGAGCACGATCTCTGCTTTGGCAGGGTGTGCCAATAAAACCGCCTCGCAACGCGTATTGATGCAGGCCAAGAAAAACCGGTTCGTGTTGGACCAGACCACGGCGTAAGAACACACTGTACAAAAATTGCCAGCATATTAGATTTATTGAGTTCTATGCTCTCTACAGAGGTGTGCGGAAATTATCTCGCAAAGCTAGAAACAATCATCGAGCTACTTTGGAGTATTCGGAGATGGAACCCGCCTTGCAATGCCGAAGACAAACTACGCGCCGGACTCATCGTCGTTGAAGCCTAGTTCAGGGGCTACAGAGGGAATCCTGGAATAGGGGGTATCCGGACAGCCAGACTACATACTTTGGCCGGACTGTTGGACCGTGAAGATACAAGACTCAAGACTTCGTCCCGTGTCCGGATGGGACTCTCCTTTGCGTGGTAGACAAGCTTGGCGATCTAGATATTATATTTCCTTCTTTGTAACCGACTCCATGTAAACCCTAGCCCTCTCCGGTGTCTACATAAACCGGAGGGTTTAGTCCTTAGAGACAGAATCATAATCATCATAGGCTAGCTTCTAGGGTTTAGCCTCTACGATCTCATGGTAGATCAACTCTTGTAACACTCATATCATCAATATCAATCAAGCAGGAAGTAGGGTTTTACCTCCATCGAGAGGGCCCGAACCTGGGTAAACATTGTGTCCCTTGCCTCCTATTACCATTAGCCTTTGATGCACAGATTGGGACCCCCTACCCGAGATCCGCCGACTTTGACACCGACAGTAATGTCTAAATAGTTCTCGAACCGGTAGGGTCCGCATGCTTAACATTCGATGACGACAGGTATTATATGAGTTATGTGTTTTGGTGACCGAAGGTTGTCGGAGTCCCAGATGAGATCACAGACATGACGAGAAGTCCCAGAATGGTCGAGAGTTAAAGATTGATATATTGGAAGGTTATATACGGACACCAGAATGGTTCCGAAGAGGTTCGGGGATTTTTCGAAGTACCGCGAGGTTACCGGAACCCCTCGGTAAAAGTTGATGGGCCTCATGGGCCATAGTGGAGAGGAGAGGGCATGTCAGGGGAGGTGGCGCCCCCCAAGCCAATTCGAATTGTACAAGGGGTGGGGGCACGCCCCCCCTTTCCTTCTCCCTCTCCACCTATTTCCCCTTCCCCCTATGTGTAAAAAGGAAAAATAGAGGGGGGGGGGGCGAATCCTACTAGGAGTGGAGTCCTAGTAGGACTCCCCCCTCCATGGCGCGCCCCTTGGTAACCGGCCTCCTCCCCTCCTACTTTATATACGGGGACGGGGGGCACCCCAAAGACACACCAATTGTTTAGCCGTGTGCGGTGCCCCCCTCCACCGTTTACTCCTCCAGTCATATCACTGTAGTGCTTAGGCGAAGCCCAGCACGGATCACTTCACCAGCATCGTCATCACGTCGTCGTGCTAACGGAACTTATCTACTCCTTCGTGCCTCTACTGGATCAAGATTTCGAGGGACATCATCGAGCTGAATGTCTGCAGAACCTGGAGGTGCCGTACATTCGGTACTTGATCGGTTGATCGAGAAGACGTTCGACTACATCAATCGCCTTAAGTTAACGCTTCCACTTTCGGTCTACGAGGGTATGTTGACACACTCTCCCCTCTCGTTGCTATGCATCTCCTAGATAGGCCTTGTGTGAGCATAGGTATGTTTTTGAAATTGCATGCTATGTTTCCCAACAACTACTTCTGCTCTGAATGCTACTCATGATGATGCTAGTACCTTGCTTGATGATGATGTGCCACTAGGTGAATTTCTTGATGAACAAATTGCTAGAGTAAGACAACATGATATCATTGAAACTAATGATGAGCTTGAAACTGAAAATCTTGAAACACATACTAGAACTGGCCCTCCTAGATATGAATTGCCAAAGGTACCAGAAGGTTATGCTATGAGTGAGGAGGCAACTAGAGATATTCTTGCTTGTAAGGATAGAGATGATCTAGAAGAATTATTATGCAAGTATAAAGAAAGATCTTTGAATGCTAAAATGAAATGTGATCCTAAGTTTGCTACTTCACCTATCTTTATTGATGATAAGGATTATGAATTCTCTGTTGACCCAGAGGTAATCACTTTGGTTGAATCTGATCCTTTCCATGGTTATGAAACTGAAACTGTTGTGGTACATCTTACTAAGCTGAATGACATAGCCACCATTTTTGCTCATGATGAGAAGATTCTTTATTACTATATCCTCAAATTATTTCCGTTCTCACTAAAGGGTGATGCTAAAGCTTGGTACAATACTCTTGCTCCTGGTTGTGTCTGTAGTCCCCAGGATATGATTTATTACTTATCTGAAAAATATTTCCCTGCTCATAAGGAACAAGCTGCCTTGCAGGAAATATTTAACTTTGTGCAAATTGAAGAAGAGAGTCTCCCACAAGCTTGGGGGGAGGCTTCTCCAATTTCTTAATGCTTTGCCTGATCATCCTCTTAAGAAAAATGAAATACTTGATATCTTCTATAATGGACTAACCGATGCTTCTAGGGATTTCCTAGATAGTTGTGCTGGTTGTGTTTTCAGGGAACGAACTATTGGGCAAGCTGAAGAATTATTGAATAACATATGGAAAAATTATGATGATTGGACACCTCCTGAAACACCTATTAAACCCACTCCGAAGAAGAGGGGTATCTTATATCTCAGTTCTGAAGATATGCAAGTGGCAAAGAAATCTATGAAGGAAAAAAGTACTGAAGCAGAGGATGTTAAAAATCTACCACCCATTTAAGAAATAAATGGGCTTGAAGCACCACCACCACCTAAGGCTGTAGAGGTAAAATCTTTAATGAAATTCAATGATAGTGATGATCCTCATAATAAACATCCTAGCCAATGCCTTTATGAGTTTGATAATTACATTAGAAAGCAAGATCACTTCAATGCAAATGTTATGAAACAATTGAAATACAACTCTGATATGATTGCTAGCTTACGTGACTTATTATTTAGAATCTCAAATGATGTTAGAGGTGTAGGAAAGCATGCCTCTATGGTTCAAACTCAATTAGAACAAGTTGTTAAATCTGAAAGAGAGTTGCTTGATGAAATGAACAATAACATAAGTGACTTTGCAGTTAGAGTAGCAACTAGAGGAGGTAAAATGACTCAGGAACCACTTTATCCTGAAGGACACCCAATGAGAACTAAACACGACTCTCAAATAATTAATACTGATGCACCTGGTCCTTCTAAAAAGAAATAGAAGAAGAAAAATGATAGGACTTTGCATGCCTCTAGTGAACCTGAAGTAGAGAAACCTCTTGATAATGATAATGAAGTTTCTATCTCTGATGCTGAAACTCAATCTGGTAATGAACACTCACCTTCTGATAAAGAAAAAGATAATGATGAGGATCATGAAAACACTCAAGCAAATAACAAAGAACCAGACAATGATGTCGAGATAGAACCAGCCATTGATCTTGATAACCCACAACCCAAGAATAAAATATATGATAAAAGAGACTTTGTTGCTACAAAACATGGAAAGTAAAGAGAACCATGAGTTCGAAAGCCTATGCCCTTTCCACCTAAGTCAACTAAAAATAAAGATGAAGAAGAATTTGAATGCTTTGCTGAAATGATTAGGCCAGTCTTTTTGCGCACTCGCTTGACTGATATCTTAAAAACGCCTGTTGTGATGCCCCCGATTCAAGCGTACACTAATCATGCACGCAAATGTGTACGATCAAGATCAGGGACTCACGGGAAGATATCACAACACAACTCTAAAAGTAAAATAAGTCATACAACCATCATATTACAAGCCAGGGTCCTCGAGGGCTCGAATACAAGTGCTCAAACATAAACGAGTCAGCGGAAGCAACGATATCTGAGTACAGACATAAGAAAAACAAGTTGGAATAAGATGGCTAGCACAAGCTAGGATACAGATCGAAAGAGGCGCATGCCTCCTGCCTGGGATCCTCCTAAACTACTCCTTGTCGTCGGCGGCCTGAACGCAGTAGTAGGCGCCCTCGGTGTGGTAGGGGTCATTGTCGATGGGGGCGTCTGGCTCCTAGGCTCCAACATCTGGTAGCGACATCTGAGAAGAAGAGGAAAAAGGGGTAAAAGAGGGAGCAAAGCAACCGTGAGTACTCATCCAAAGTACTCGCAAGCAAGGATCTACACTACATATGCATGGGTATATGTGTAAAGAGGCAATATCGGTGGACTGAACTGCAGAATGCCAGAATAAAAGGGGGATAGCTAGTCCTATCGAAGACTACACTTCTGGCAGCCTCCATCTTGTAGCATGTAGAACAGAGTAAGTGGTAAGTTCACCAAGTATCGTCGCATAGCATAATCCTACCCGGCGATCCTCCCCTCCTCGCCTTGTGTGAAAGAGATCACCGGGATGTCTCTGGAACTTGTCTGGGTGTGTTTTATTAAGTATCCGATTCTAGTTGTGATAAGGTCAAGGTACAACTCTGGGTCGTCCTTTTACCGAGGGACACAACTATTCGAAAGATAGACTTCCCTGCAGGGGTGAACCACATAACCTAACACGCTCGATCCCTCTGGCCGGACACACTTTCCTAGGTCATGCCCGGCCTCGGGAGATCAACACGTCGCAGCCCTATCTAGGCACAACAAAGAGGTCAGCACGCCGGTCTAAATCCTATGCGCGCAGGGGTCTGGGCCCATCGCACATTGCAGACCTACACAGTGCCTGGGCGGCCGGAAGCATACCTAGCCTCCCTAATAGAAGAGTAGGCATTCCTGTCCAGTCCAGTGCGTGCCGCTCAGTCGTTGACGTCAAGAAGGCTTTGGCTAATACCACAATGTCGAGTGCCCATAACTATTCCCACGTAGTTGGTTAGTGCGTATAGGCCAGTGGCCAGACTCAGAACAAATACCAAGATCTTGTTAAGGTGTTATTTTGAAGTAACTGCGGACGCTGATCAGGGACCAGGCCCACCTGTCTCCTAGGTGGTCGCAACCTGCCCTGTCACTCTTCCACAAAGTAACCATCAGGGGGATGTCGGGAACCCAGGCCCATCACTACCTAGATGGAACCACCTGCCTCTTCAGCCCCCATCTCCGAATCACTTGCGGGTACTCTACGAGCCGACCTGACTTTAGTCACCATCTGTAGCATGTACGTATTTATATATATACCCGTGATCACCTCCCGAGTGATCACGGCCCGATAGTATAGCATGGCAGACGGACAAGAATGTAGGGTCACATATGATAAACTAGCATCCTATACTAAGCATTTAGGATTGCAGGTAAGGTATCAACAATTGTAGCAACAATGAAAGGCTATGCAATAGAATAGGATTAACCAAAAGTAGTAACATGCTACACTACTCTAATGCAAGCAGTAGAGAGAAGGAATAGGCGATATCGGGTGATCAAGGGGGGGGGGGGGTTGCCTGGTTGCTCTAGCAAGAAGGAGGGGTCATCAACACCGTAGTCGGCCTGGGCAGCAGCGTCGTCGGTCTCGTAGTCTACCGGAGAAAAGGGGGAATAAACAATAAATATAATGCAAACATAAGCATGATGATGCATGACATGACAACGAGCGGTGCTAGGTGTGCCCTAACGCGGTAGTGGGTGATACCGGCGAAGGGAGGAAACATCCAGGAAAGTATTCCCAGTGTTCCGCATTTTCGGACAGATGAACCAGAGGTGAAATGTTGCACGTTCGCTATGCTAGGGATATGTGGCTGACAAACGAGCTGCGTATTCAGATTCGTCTCATCGTTCTGAGCAACTTTCATGTACAAAGTATTTTCATTCGAGCTACGGATTGTTTTATATTAAATTTTAAATTTTTAATTCATTTTTAGAATTAACAGAATTAATTAAATCGAATATCAATTTATGACATCATCATGATGTCACCGGTCAAGACCGTTGACTTGTCAAAATGACAAGTGGGGCCCGTTCGTCATTGACATACTAACTAACTAATAGATTAAATAAATTAGTTAGTTAATTAGATTAACTAACACATGTTAATTAGGTTAATTAATTTTCCTAATTAAATAATTAATTATTTTTATTTTTGAATTCTTTTTTAAACTGTTCTGGGCGGGCCTCCCTTGTCATAGGCTCGGGGTGGGGGGTCCTTATCGGGCGCGCGGGTAACAGGTGCGGGCGCCCGACGGGTGAACCCGAGCGCGTGGGCGCGGTGTCGCTAGGCCAAGGGGGCGCGCCAGCGTGGAGGGGCGGTTCAGGCGCGGCGAGGCAGCCACGGTGCACGGGCGGCCGTGGCTCAGAGCGGTGGGGCGCATGCGTGAATGCTGTCAGTGGAAGGGGAGCGGCAACGGGGGGTGAGCAGGTCGGGCGCGGCTGAGGCTTCACGTACACGACGAGCGTGCGACGGCCGGAGGCGGGCAGCGGCAGCAGCAACCAGAATAGCAGCCGCGGCAGGAGAGCAACGCACGGGCGGCGCCAGCGGGCACGCGGTGGGGGAAGCGCGGGGCGAGCCAGAGTGAGGGCGAGGGAAGAAGGCACGCGCGAGGGCAACCTCAAGGTGGAGCAGCGCGGCAGTCCTGCGATGGCGGGGAACGATGGGCACATGGGGTCCCGCCAAGCGAGGCCACGGCGGTAATGAGCGGCGTGCGGGCGCGAGGGGAAGAGGAGGAGGGAAATGGGGGCGGCTTACCCTATAGTTGTAGGGTATGGGACAGTGGGGCTTGGGGAGGAAGACGGAGACGACACGACGACGGAGACAAAGACGGGGAGGCAGTCCGGCAAGGGAGCATTCCGGCGAGGTCCAGGCGGCGGCGAGGTTGATGGACGACGTGGTCGGCGCGACGCGGTCGAGCCCCTCCTGGATCCAGATGGGATCGAGAGGAGAGAGGGGAGAGACGTGGGTGAATGGAGGGGGGAGTGGGAGGTGTCGGTTAGGGTTGGGGGTGCGGGGGATAAGGGAGTGAGGTGGGGGGCGGCCTGGGCCAGTGGGCTGGCCGGCCAGCTGGGCCAGTGGCCGTGGGAATTTTATTTTCATTCTGTTTGTGTTTCTTTTCCGTTTGTTCTTTTCTTTTATTGTTTTAGTTTAGTTTCTCATTTATCCTAGTTTTATAAATTATGAAAGTAGTCCCTAATTTAGTATATGTAATAATGCCACATTCCAAACATTTTAATTTTAATGTTTGAATTTTTTTTATGTTTGCCAATAATTAAAATTTGAATTTGAATCATTTGAACTAACGTGAGATTAGCAACAGTATCAGAGGTGACGTGGCATCATAAGCGTAGGTTTACAATAGCATAATTATCCGGGCGTTACAAATCTCCTCCACTACAAGAAATCTCGTCTCGAGATTTAGGAGGTAGAAGGAAACAATGTGGGGTATTCTTCACGCAGATGATCCTCTTGTTCCCAAGTGGCTTCATCTTCAGAATGGTGCGACTACTGGACTTTGAGTAACTTGATCGCCTTCTGAAGGGTGCGGCGTTCAGCTTGGTCGAGAATGCGGACCGGATGCTCTTTATAGGAGAGCTCCTGTTGCAACTCGAGCACTTCATGATCCATTGCTCGGATTGTGTCCTTGAAGCAACGGCGGAGTTGCAACACATGGAACACATCGTGAACCTAAGAAAGGTTCAGCGGAAGTTCCAGTTGGTATGCCACTTTTCCACGCCTTTCTAGAATATTGAAGGACCAATATAGCGAGGAGCTAGCTTGCCCTTGACCCCAAAGTGGTGAGCACCCTTTATTGGTGTGACTCGAAGATAAGCCTTCTCGTCAAGTTGATAGACCATGTTTTTATGATGATGGTCATACTGACTCTTCTGACGTGACTGAGCAGTCTTGAGATTCTTGCGAATAATGCAGACTTGTTCTTCGGCATGTTGGATAATATCTGGACCAAAGAGTGGATGTTTCCCAGTTTCTGACCAGTTCAGAGGGGTTCGACACTTTCTTCCATATAACACTTCGAAGGGGCCATCTTCAGACTAGCTTGATAGCTATTATTATAAGAGAACTCAACATACGGGAGAGATTCCTCCCATTTTTTGCCAAAGGAGATAACACAAGCTCGAAGCATGTCTTCGAGAACTTGGTTGATGCGTTCAACTTGCCCTTGCGCTGAGGATGAAAAGCAATGCTGAAAGACATATGAGTCCCCATAGCTTCTTGGAAACTTGCCCAGAATCCTGAAGTGAATAAACTGCCACGGTCCAAACTGATAACCAGTGGAATACCATGTAGTGAGACAATTCTGGACATGTAGAGGGTTGCCAGCTAACTAGCAGTGATAGATTCTTTGACGGCTAGAAAATGTGCCACTTTAGAAAGCCGGTCAATGACGACTAGAATAGCATCATTACCTTTCTGTGATTTGGGAAAACCAGTGATGAAGTCCATTTTAACATGGTCCCATTTCCATTCAGGAATAGAGATAAGTTGCGGAGTTCCAGTAGGCCTTTGATGCTCTGCTTTGATACGACGGCAAACGTCACACTCAGCAACATAACGAGCAATGTCTTGCTTCATATTAGACCACCAGAATCTCTGACGAATGTCTTGGTACATCTTGGTGCTACCGGGATGAATAGACAAAGGTGTATCGTGAGCTTCTTCATAACCTCCTGAGTCTTATCAAGATTATCTTTTGAAGGGACCACTAGATGACCTTTAAAGATCAAAGTGCCAGTATCATTAATAGTGAAGAACGATGGCTTTCCTTCTTCGAGGTAGCGCTTAATCTTGTGGGCTTGAGAGTCATACTTCTGCAGCGTCTTGATGCTTTCTACGAGATCTGGTATAGCAACCAGGGTATTGAGAGAACCCTGGGAAACAACATGGAGGTTCATTTTGCGGCACTTAGGAGGAGGGGGAGCGAGTGCACCAGGAGGAACAATATGGAGGTTCAGCTTTCTGAATTCTTCAACAAGCAAGGGCTGAACTTTGTGAACCTGGAGGTGGTTGCAATATGACTTTCGGCTCAAGGCATCAGCCATTACATTAGCCTTGCCTGGGGTATAAGAAATACCCAAGTTAAAATTGGCAACAATCTCCATCCATCTCTGCTGACGGAGGTTCAGGTCTGGCTGACTAAATAGATACTTCAAACTTTGGTGGTCGGTGAAGATCTCGCAACGATTACCGAGAAGGTAATGTCGCCACTGTTTTAGTGCATGTATAACATCAGCAAGCTCGAGGTCGTGAACTGGATAGTTCTCTTCGTGAGGGTGCAATTGACAAGAGGCATAAGCAATCACTTTGTGCTCCTGCATTAGGACAGCGCCTAAGCCTTGACGTGAAGCATTGCAATAAATGACGAAGACCTTCTTATTATCAGGTGGAGCAAGCACTGGGGCAGAGGTCAGCTTGTCTTTGAGCGTCTGGAAACTTTCCTCACACTTTTCTATCCACTAGAACTTGACGCCCTTATGAAGTAGGTTAGTCAGAGGTCAAGCGATCTTGGAGAAGTTCTCGACGAATCGACGTCAATAGCTGGCGAGTCTGAGAAAACTTCTGACTTGCTTGACATTTTTCGCAGGAGTCCAATCAAGAATAACCTAAACTCGCTCGGGGTTGACGACAATACATCCTTGGAGATGACATGCCCAAGATAGGTTACTTCAGGAAGCCAGAATTCACACTTGGAGAACTTGGCATAGAGCTGATGCTCTCTAAGCTTTTCCAGAACAAGACGAAGATGTTCATCATGTTCTTCTTCATTCTCGGAATATACAAGGATATCATCTAGATAAACCACGACAAACTTGTCCAGGTATTCCATGAAGTTATAGTTCATCAGACGAGAGAAGGTGGCTGGAGCATTGGTTAAGCCAAAAGACATGTCGGTGTACTCGTATGAACCATAGCGAGTCACAAATGCGGTCTTTGGGACATCCTCTTCAAGAACACGGATCTGGTGGTAACCCAACCTCAATTCGAGTTTAGAGAACACTGATGAACCAACCAGTTGATCATACAAATCATTGATTCGAGGAAGAGAATATTTGTTCTGAATGGTAGCTTGGTTAATAGGATGGTAGTCTTGGACCAATCAGTTTGTCCCATCCTTCTTCTTGACAAAGAGAGAAGGTGCTCCCGAAGGAGAGCAACTTGGGCGAATGAAACCACTTTGTAGAGATTTGTCAATTTCCTCCTTAAGCTCAATGAGTTGATGCGGCGGCATCTTGTAGGGTCGTTTGGCTATAGGAGTGGTGCCTGGTTTCAAGTCGATGATGAATTCGACAGCTCTAGCAGGGGGGATCCCGGGAAGCTCTTCAAGAAAGACGTCGAGGAATTCATGCACGATGGGAATATTTTCAATGCCCTTGAGTGGTGTAGCGTTCAATGCATTCAACGCATAAAGCCTTTCCTCAGCATTCTGAACCAGACGAGCATTGTAGCTTATTCTTTCATCGAAAGGGTGTAGCAGATGGATGGTCTTAGTGGCGCAAACTATAGAAGCAGTATGCGCTTTCAACCAATTCATCCCTAGAATGAGATCAATGCTATAGTACTTTAGTACGATGGGAGAGACAAGGAATTCCAGTCCCTCAATTTCAATGGGGACGTCGTTGCAAATCATCGAGGTTCGACATTGGCCCGCAGAGGTGTGTACTAATAGCGAAGCGTTCATGTCCTCACATTTAATGTCGTGTAAGCACGCAAAATCTTCTGACATGAATGAATGCGATGCACCAGTATCAAATAAAACGTATGCTGGTATTGAATTTATGAGGAGTGTACCCATCACAGTAGCAGACTGGTCCTGAGCTTTATTCAGATCAACGTGGTTGACATGAACACGACCATAAGACTTGGCATTGTTGTTGCGAGGCTGGTTGTTTCCACGACGAGCTGGTGGAAGGGCCAGTTGATTCTGGTTCTGGTTGCATTCCCTAGCACGGTGTCCTTGTTGACTACACCTGAAGCACATGCCATTGTTGGGAGTGGGAGAAGGAGCTCGTGGTGGTGGAGCTGGAAGTCTTGGCTGCCTAGGTGGTGGAGGAGGCAGACACGATGCAGCATAGGACTGCCTTGGAGCAGGTGCAGTTGGTTGGTACATGCTGTTGGGAATCCAGATCCTACGCTTCTACGAGGACGGGCCCGAAGATGAGCCTGTGTCACGGTTGCGCCTGTGAGAGCTCTGGTGTTCCTGCATACCAGTTTCGACATTGATGGCCTTGTTCACCAAGGTGGCAAAATCGGCAAAGTCATGCACTAGCAGTGCAAGCTTGATGTCAGCTTGATGTCAGCTTGTAGTCCATCACGGAACTTCTCCTGTCTACGAGCATCAGTTGCAATGTCCTCTTCAGCATAGCGGGATAAGTCCAGAAACTCCCGCTGATAAGCTTCCATAGTTTTGTTGCCCTGGGTGAGGTTGCGAAACTCACGTTTCTTCTAGTCCATGACTCCCTAAGGAATGAAGCAGGCATAGAAAGCAGCTTGGAAGTCTAGCCAGGTGATGATTCTTATAGGTGGTAGAGTATGCCTGTGATTGTCTCACCATTTAGCAGAAGGTCCCTTCAGGAAGAAGGAAGCAAAGGTGACATAGCTGGCAGGGGCTACATCAGCAAACTCCATCTCATAGGTGATGTCACGGAGCCAGTCATCAGCATCCAGAGGCTAAGTTGAGCTGCGGTAGATAGTTTGGTTGAGGCGCATGAAATCCTGCAGAGTTACTGGGGTTGGCTGCTAGTTCACATTGGGGTGAGGAAACTGAGCCATCATATTATTGATGAACTGGCGGTTCAGCTCGAACTGTTCGATCATACCAGCCATGTACTCAGGCGGTGGCGGGGCGTCGCCACCACGACCACGACCACCTGGTCTAACCATCCTGCTAATATATAACAGGGGTAGTTCAACATTGAGAAATTTTGCAAAGACAAGAATCATTCATGATGAAGCATGCATAATGAAAGGAGCATGATAGATACTACATAGTAGTCGACACAACTTACAAAAGGGGTCAGATGTAGAGTTCAGTACACAGAGTTCAGTACATTGACTAAGTCATCATAGGCAGCACGCAGGCTCACAACAAATGCATTTAATACTAATAAGCAAGACTACATCAGTCCCAGGAGGAACTGTGGGGGAAGTCGTAGCCTGGCAACAGGTAGTAACGTGATGGAAAGTCCTCCACGTCAGCAACCTGGGGTCCGGGGATACTCTAGTGTAGAACCCGACGCTCAGGTGGTAGAAGAGGACCAAGTACGGGAGCGTAGCCTCCCACATCTGGCCAACCAACAACGTGGGGCATCACGGTCCTGGCTAGGTAGATCGCAGAACATGGCAGCTGTCCAGATCGGATAAAGGGGTGAAACAGCGTTAGAGCACTATAAAGGTGCTAACGGGTGGTGCACAACTCGTGGCGAAGAGCTCGGTTAGCTCAATCCATCCCATCAGCATGTAGAACCAGGTTCTGATGGTGGAAGGGCTCTCGGGTGACAGTGGAGTAGGCAGAAGTGTAGTATCCCTCCGCACCAACGTCGGATGTGATAGCAATGTGCCTGAAAGGGGAAGTGTCCAACTCCCGATACTCTCCACGAAGACGTGTCAGAGCAGCATAAGCAGCATCGTGGACTGCCATATCGATGGTCACTCCAACACCATTTGCGGTGTGCATCACAATAGTGGAGTCATACTCCTGAGAGTAGAGGTGGACGATGGCATGGTACTGCTCCTGGTTAAAGTCCTGGAACTGCTCGTACACGGTGTACTCGGGGTGCCAACGATAACCCAGACAGGTCATCATCTCAGCTAGCACAACAGGTGATCCTGAGGCACCAATGGCCGTCGTGTGGTGCACGACCTGCCTGGTGGGTTCCATCTGAAAACAAAGACGTTTCAGTGGAGTCAAATGACAATGTGGGTATTAATCAAAATACTATTATAAGGAATAACTATGGCTTATCCAACTTTGGGGTGAATGTAGTCACAACATCCTAATGTTAGAGTTACTAAATTTTCTTAACCCGAGTAGAAGAGAGTTTAGAGTCCCGGAGTAAAGATCAAGGAGGAAAAGATCCTAATACCACCCAATGGCGACGTGGGCCCGAAAGACACACAACCATGTTAGTAAAAGTTTTGTAGTGACTAGACTCGACTTCGGGCAAGGAGTGTGGAAGGGGGGGTTCCTATAGGTAGTGGGCTCTGATACCAACTTGTGACGCCCCCGATTCAATCATACACTAATCATGCACACAAATGTGTACGATGAAGATCAAGGACTCACGGGAAGATATCACAACACAACTCTAAAAGTAAAATAAGTCATACAAGCATCATATTAAAAGCCAGGGGCCTCGAGGGCTCGAATACAAGTGCTTGAACATAAATGAGTCAGCGGAAGCAACAATATCTGAGTACAGACATAAGTTAAAGAAGTTGCCATAAGATGGCTAGCACAAACTGGGATACAGATCGAAAGAGGCGCACGCCTCCTGCATGGGATCCTCCTAAACTACTCCTCGGCATCGGCGGCCTGAACATAGTAGTAGGCACCCTCAGTGTAGTAGGGGTCGTCATCGACGGTGGCGTCTAGCTCCTGGGTTCCAACATCTGGTAGCGACGACTGAGAAGAATAGGAAAAAGGGGGGAAAGAGGGAGCAAAGCAACCGTGAGTACTCATCCAAAGTACTCGCAAGCAAGGATCTACACTACATATGCATGGGTATATGTGTAAAGAGGCAATATCAATGGACTGAACTGCAGAATGCAAGAATAAGAGGGGCATAGCTAGTCCTATCAAAGACTACGCTTCTGGCAGCCTCCATCTTGCAGCATGTAGAAGCGAGTAGATGGTAAGTTCATGAAGTATCATTGCATAGCATAATTCTACCCGGCGATCCTCCCCTCGCCACCCTGTGGGAAAGCGATCACCGGGATGTCTCTGGAACTTGTCTAGGTGTGTTTTATTAAATACCCAGTTCTAGTTGTCATAAGGTCAAGGTACAACTCCGGGTTGTCCTTTTACCGAGGGACACGACTATTCAAATAGATAAACTTCCCTGCAGGGGTGCACCACATAACCCAACACGCTCGATATCTTTGGCCGTACACACTTTCCTGGGTCATGCCCGACCTCGGGAGATCAACACGTCGCAGCCCTACCTAGGCACAATAGAGAGGCCAGCATGCCGGTCTAAATCCTATGCGCGCAGGGGTGTGGGCCCATCGCCCATTGCACACCTGCACGTTGCATGGGCGGCCAGAAGCAGACCTAGCCTCCATAATACAAGAGGAGGCGTTCTTGTCCAATCCAGCACGCGCCACCCAGTCGCTAATGTCAAGAAGGCTTCGACTGATACCACGACGTCGAGTTCCCATAACTGTTCCCGCATAGGTTGTTAGTGCATATAGGCCAGTGGCCAAACTCAGATCAAATACCAAGATCTCGTTAAGCATGTTATTTTGACATAACCGCGGATGCCGATCAGGGACCAGGCCCACCTGTCTCCTTGGTGGTTGCAACCTGCCCTGTCGCTTCGCCACAAAGTAGCCATTGGGGTGCTATCGAGAACCCAGGCCCATCACTACCTGGATGGGACCACCTGCCCCTTAAGCCCCCATCTCCGAATCACTTGCAGGTACTCTATGAGCCGACCCGACTTTAGTCACGGCCCGATAGTGTAGCATGGCATACGAACAAGAATGTAGGGGGGTCACAGATGACAAACTAGCATCCTATACTAAGCATTTTGGATTGCAGGTAAGGTATCAACAATTGTAGCAACAATGACAAGCTATGCAATAGAATAGGATTAACCAAAAGTAGTAACATGCTACACTACTCTAATGCAAGCTGTAGAGAGAAGGAATAGGCGATATCGGATGATCAAGGGGGGAGGCTTGCCTGGTTGCTCTGGCAAGAAGGAGGAGTCATCAACACTGTAGTCGATCGGGCAGCAGCGGCGTCGGTCTCGTAGTCTACCGGAGAGAAGAGGGGGAAGAAACAATAAATATAATGCAAACATAAGCATGACGATGCATGACATGATAATGAGCAATGCTAGGTGTGCCCTAACGCGGTAGTGGGTGATACCGGCGAAGGATGGAAACATCCGAGAAAGTATTCCCTGTGTTTCACGTATTCGAAGAGATGAACCGGAGGTGAAATGTTGCACGTTCGCTATGCTAGGGACATGCGCCTAATGAACGTGCTACGTATTCGGATTCGTCTCGTCATTCTGATCAACTTTCATGTACAAAGTATTTTCATTCGAGCTACGAATTATTTTATATTAATTTTTAAAATTTTAATTCATTTTTAGAATTAACAGAATTAATTAAATTGAATATCAATTTATGATGTCATCATGACGTCAACGGTCAACTCTGACCGTTGACAAGTTAAAATGACAAGTGGGGCACGTTCGTCATTGACAGACTATATAACTAACAGTTTAAGTAAATTAGTTAGTTAATTAGATTAACTAACATAGGTTAATTAATTGTCCTAGTTAACTAATTAGTTAATTATTCATATTTATATTTACATTTTTAAATTCGTTTTTTTAACTGCTCTCGTGCAGGCCCCCCTTGTCGAAGGCTCGGGAGGGGGGTCCTTATCGGGCGCGGCGGTCACAGGTGCGGGCGCCTGACGGGTAAACCCGAGCATGCGGGTGCGGCGTCACCGATGAAGGGGGCGTGCCAGCATGGACAGCGATTTAGGCGTGACGAGGCAGGCACGATGCGCGGGCGGCCGTGGCTCGGTGCGGCGGGGCGCGTGCGTGAATGGGGTCGGTGGAAGGGGAGCAACAACGGGGGGTGAGCAGGTCGGGCGTGGCTGCGGCTTCGCTGATGCGCCGAGTGTGCGACGACCACATAGGACAGCTAGCTGCGACGGGCAGAGGCGGAGCGACGGCGGCAGGAAGCGGGCAGCGGCAACAACAGCCAGAACAGCAGCCGCGGCAACAGAGTAGCGCATGAGCAGTGCCAGTGGGCGTGCGGCGGGGGAAGCACGGGGCGAGCGAGAGTGAGGGCAAGGGAAGGAGGCGTGCATGAGGGCGACCTCAATTCGGAGCAGCGGGGCAGTCTAGCAACGGCGAGGAACAACGAGCGCGTGGGGTGCGGCCAAGCGAGGCCACGTCGGTAACGAGCGGTGTGCGGGCGCGAGGGAAAGAGGAGGAGGGAAACAGGGGCGGCTCACCCCGTAGTTGTAGGGTACGGGGCAGTGGGGCTTGGGGAGGAAGACGGAGGTGACGCGATGATGGAGACAAAGACAGGAAGGCAGTCTTGCGAGGGAGTGTTCCGGCGAGGTCCAGGCGGCGGCGGAGTCGATGTGTGACGTGGTCGGCGCGGCGCGGTCGAGCCCCTCCCCGATCCAGATGGGATCGAGAGGATAGTGGGGAGAGACGTGGGTGAGTGGAGGGAGGAGTGGGAGGTGTCGGTTAGGGTTAGGGGATGCAGGGGGATAAGGGAGTGAGGTGGGGGGTGCCAGCCTGAGCCAGTGGGCTGGCCGGCCAGCTGGGCTAGTGGTCGTGGGCATTTTATTTTCATTTTGTTTGTGTTTCTTTTCTGTTTTGTTCTTTTCTTTTATTGTTTTAGTTTAGTTTCTCATTTATCCTAGTTTTTTAAATTATATAAGTAGTCTCTAATTTAGTATATGTAATAATGCCACATCACGAACATTTTATTTTTAATATTTGAATTTTTTTGATGTTTGCCAATAATTAAAATTTGAATTTGAATCGTTTGAACGAACATGAGATTAGCAACATTATCAGAGGTGACCTGGCACCATTAGCGTAGGTTTACTGTAGCATAATTATCCGGGCGTTACACCTGCTTATGCAAAGTACATCAAAGATATCATCACCAATAAGAGAAAAATACCGAAAACTGAAATCTCCACTATGATTGCTAATTATACTTTTAAGAATGGAGTACCTAAAAAACTTGGAGATCCGAGAATACCAACTGTACCTTGCTCCATTAAAAGAAACTATGTGAAAACTGCTTTATGTGATTTGGGAGCTGGTGTTAGTGTTATGACTTTCTCTTTATATAAGAGATTTGATTTGAATAAAATCACACCTACTGAAATATCTTTGCAAATGGCTGACAAATCAACTGCCATACCTATCGGTATTTGTGAGGATGTGCCCGTTGTTGTTGCTAATGTTACTATTTTGACTGACTTTGTTATACTTGAGATGCCCAAGGACGACAACATGTTGATTATCCTTGGTAGACCCTTCTTGAATACTATAGGGGTTGTTATTGATTGCAATAAAAGCAAGGCCACTTTTCATATCAATGGTAATGATTATACGGTGCACTTTCCGAAGAAACAATTCCAAGTGAATGGTGTTAATGTTATTGAAAAATCTGTGACAATCACTATCAGAAGTTTTTAGCTACCTCTACCTACTGTTAAAAAGAATTATGAAATGCTTATTGTGGGGGACATTCATATCCCCGTTGAGGTAACTTAGCGATTTATGAAAGTTCTTCGGTTTCAAATTAATCGAAAGTGGTTGTTAGTAAGACTTGATCAACCTTATTAATGGATCATTTTGAGAGGTATGAAGTTGATGAATTTAGTGAGCACTACCTTCTGTTTTGTTTTATGTTTTTCTTAGTTAAATAAAATAAAATGCCATGCTTTGTCTGTTTTCTGATTTTTCCGTGCAATAAAAAATGACCCAAAAAAAGTTCTCAGAATGCCCTGAAAATTTAATACGATTTTTTTCTGAATATTTATGAATTTCTGGTGCAAATAATATCAGAGGTTGGTGCACCAGCTGGACACAACCCACCTGGACGCGCGAGGACCCCCAGGCGCACCCTGGTGGGTTGTGGCCCCGATGTGGCCCCCCTCACTTACTTCTTCCCACATCACCACATTCCTCCATAAAAAATCACCATTGCTATCTTTGTCGTGTTCTTGCTCCCGAAACCGCGGATTTCGATCTCTTTGCTCGAAGCTCCGTTTCCGAAACTATTTCGGGGTATTGTTGCTTGGTATGTGACTCCTCCATGTGTCCACTTAGTTTTTGCTTTAGTGGTTTATATTTTGAATAATTAGATACTCTTGGTGCTCTTGTAGATGAGCTTGCATGTTGAGTCCTTTAAGTTCTAAGTAGTTTAAATGCTTGTTATGGCCTCTATACATCCCTATGAGTGGTTATATCATTTTCGTAAAGTTCTGTTGATAAAAAATTGTGACCCAAAAATTTTCAGAAAATTGTACGTGAATATGATGAACCTTTTTGGAAGGAGTTCTTTGAGGAGGAGAACCTCGAAGGCATCTTCCAGCAGCAGCTCCGCTCCTCGGTCTTATGTTGAACCAAGTGAAAGTTCCATTCAAAGTGCCACCAGCAAAACATGCTTATGGCCATGCGACGATTATATGATGAGTGTGGGCATTAAGGAGAAATTTGAGCAATATGTTCATAATACTGATCTCGGACCCTACATTTCAGATAAGTGCGACCAACACCTCATCCTCACTGAATCATTTGTCAAAGGATTTAGATTTCTTCCCGTGAGTCTAGGGTTTCATTTAAACTGTATTAAAATCCATTTACCATATCTTTAGAAAGGTTTGCTCACCTTTGCAAAATCCCATTCTGGTGTTTGCTCGATGAACCACCAAGGTCTGAGTTTAAAATATTCTTGACTAGTCTTTGCTATGGTGAAACTAGGGGAGTGGCGCAAGGTAGAACAAAGAGCATTCATTTTCATGCAACTCAGTACTTCACATTATTTAATGGAAAATATATTGTAGGCAAACAAGATTGTAGTACACTTTGTGCTCCTGATCTGAGCCACATACACACCGCTCTCAAGAGTGATAGAAATTATAATCTGTAACATCCCAAATTTCCAATTTGGAATCTTATACATTAGATCATCATTGCATATCATATTTTATTTGCATTTTGTCTTGATCCTAGAAATTCTACGCAAATCAAGGACCCTCGGAGAGAGTTGGGGATTTTGTTATTTTCATATTTGGGTTTTCCCAAATTTTGAAAATAGGATCATTTGATTTTTATCATTTTATCTTCAATAATTTCTATAAAAATATGAGAGAGGGAATAAAATGACTTTCCCAAAATAAAGAAATATTGAGGATTTAATAAAAAATCAAATAAGATTTCATTTCAGAGTTTTTCACAATTTTATTCGAATTTAGGAAAACTGCATGTTTTTAAAAATTGCATTTTAGGGACAAGAAAATGTTCATCTTCTTCTAAATATTTTGTTTAGACGATGAAAAATTGTTTTAGCATTTTTAGAATTTTATTTTATTTTCTAGGATTTATTTAAGTTTCGGCGGATCATCAGCAATGCAAGTAACACTTTGATCATACCTCTTTACTACCCAGTTTTATTGCATTAGATCAATCCTCAAACAATTGCATGATTAGGATCTGATTTAATATGTGGGTTTTGCGAAGTAGATGAGGTAGTACCTATTACCTGTTTTATTATCAAACCTTTGGGAGTCACTTCTACGTTTGCTTATATTGCTATGCTATGCTAGTAGACGTGGATTGGGTGAGTGTATCCATGACAGATGTGAGATTGTTAATTAATGGTTTACTTAAGGTGGCAACTTAAATACACATCTGGGTGGATTGAGGCACCTGGGGAACCCAGTGATTGCCTGTTTTTTATGGACCGCCACCCAGGCTCAAAGGGATCATAAAATTATTCATGCTAGAAACTTCCGTGTGCAGCCGCAAACTACTATGGGCTCTAGCATAGTTGATTAAGTCGTGTGAACTCTTACAATGGTAGACTAGCAGATGTAGGGGAAAGTAGGTGTAACTGTCTACCTGATCGTAAGATGCAAGCGCTCCTGAAAGACTATGTCTCGGTCATCCGTTTCTCAAACACCATGTAGTGCGAGAATTTCAACGGAGGAGATCGAGTCTTGTGGGGAAAAGTGTACAAACCTCTGCAGAGTGTATAAACTAATCATGGTTAGCCGTGTCCCCGGTTATGGACGTTTTGAGTATCTAGTACTTGGATTATCATGTGAATCTCATCATGTTACTTTAATTTAGTTTGTTGGGTTTAATGATGATGCTTAATTGGGATTGAGTTGGGTGAACCTTCTCAATGTTTAACAACCACCATGATAGTTAAATAAAATGTATTCCTTTGCAGTAGGGGAAAATTGGCTTTATGCAAAACTATAACCATAGAGCTTTCCACCAGCCATATATGCATGTAGTGATAGCATTATTCTATTCATTACTCTCTATGTGTTACATTGCCAGCATATTCCATGTGCTGGCCCGTTTTCGGGCTGCAACGTTCATGTTGCAGACTTTTCAGATGACGAGTAAGGTGCCTTAGGTCGTGGTCTTATACTTAGTGATGCCGTTGGAGTTGATGGACTCACTTATCTTCCAAGCCTTTCGCTGTTATCGTCATTAGATGGCCTTAAGCCATATTTATTGTAATAAGTTATCTTTTGAGACATTCGATGTAATAAGTGTGTGATTTCTACTGTGTTATAAATTGTTCAAGTACTGTGTGTGTCAGCATTACCTATCCAGGGATGACACTGATGCACAGAGATCAGACTATTTGAGGTCTGGTTGCTACAAGATGGTATCAGAGCACACGCTGACTGTAGGACACAACCACTAAGTTAAAGCCGTAGAACACTACTCTCTCTCTCTTCTCATTTCTGACTCCTCGCCTTTTCTACTCTTTTAGGAATGGCGGATGCAAGGAACACATTCACACAACCGGATGAAGATACACATTTTGGACGCCACTTGAAGGAAGTCACTAAGTACCTGAACATCGGGTATCGAGCTTCACCGGGACCTACATCGCCACTTTACCAGAAGAGGAGCGTTGGATGATTCAAGTTCAAGTTCCAGGAAGGACGTTCATGCCTGTCACGGAGTCCATAGAGTTTTCCTTCGATGCACCAACCTAGAGTCTAGGAAAGAGCATGACAGCCCACATCACAATGGGACGCATTGGAGAAGTTTATCATAAGGATCTCAAGGATACTATCTACCATATTTGTGGGCGCCGAGATGAGCAATGGGAGATGATCAACACCAGAAAGGATAGATCAATTGTAGCTTTCAACTAGGAGTTAAACCAGCACATTCGTCGCCAGGAGAACCAAATGTGTGCAGGCATGATAGATTTGAAGAAGGCATTGACCAAGATCACGGAGCTGGAGGAAGAACTTAAGTCTACACGCGATGGTTATGAGGAGGAAATGACAACACTCGTGGAGAAGAATGAAGATCTGAAGAAGAAGCTAAAGGTGTTTATGGGATTTCGCGCGATTGGAGGAGAATACGATGATTGCACTTGCCTGGAGAACTACATCATCATCG
Organism: Triticum aestivum; assembly: GCF_018294505.1. Lineage (NCBI taxonomy): Eukaryota > Viridiplantae > Streptophyta > Magnoliopsida > Poales > Poaceae > Triticum > Triticum aestivum. The sequence goes on from NC_057801.1 coordinate 464,071,204, forward strand.
ACTACACCGACTCGGACCCAGACGACAGTGGTGATGACTATGTTGATGAAGCTGGAGCAGATATCATGGAGTCTTCGACCAATCAATTTTTCTAGTCGCCACCATAACAGTAGTAGTATTCCTCCATGTATATAGTATAGTCCGAGCACTTTTGTAATGATAGGTAGACCGCTGTATGCCCTTGCTTGAATTGATTGAAGTGAAATTGTTTGCTTTTTGTCTCATGTGCATATGGGTAGTGTTTTCCCTCTAGACCTCATTCTATTCTGTATTCTCATCTTTTCTAAACCCTCAGATGCCTCCGAGACATGACAATGGATTTGCTTTCCCACCGGAGCTCACTCAGTTGATCCAGCAGCATAATGCATTGATGCAGATTCTAGTCCAGAATCAGAATCAGGGGAACAACAACAACAACAACCCACCACCACCACCACCACCTGTTGATCACTTAACCCGTTTCTTAAGACTGAATCCGCTGGTGTTCTCCAGTAGCACTGGGCCGATAGTTGCAGATGATTGGCTCCGCAAGACGGGAAGGGAGTTGACCACTGCAGGATGCACGGATGCGGAGAAGGTGTGTTTTGCCGCACATCAGCTAGATGGACCCGCAGCATCATGGTGGGAGAATTTCACAACCACTTATCCTATCGACACTGTCACATGGGACCAGTTTCAGCAGGCTTTCCGTACTGCCCATGTTCCAGCAGGAGCTATGGCCATGAAGAATCGTGAGTTTCACAACTTACACCAATGAGGACGTACAGTTGGCCAGTATGTGGATGTCTTTAGTAAGCTAGCACGTTATGCCCCAGATGACGTTGCTACAGATGCAGCTAAGCAGGAGAAGTTTCTGGAAGGACTGAATGATGAGCTGAGCATGCAGTTGATGGTAGCAACCTTCAACAACTACCAGGAGTTGGTAGGGATCTCTCATGATTCAAGGGAAGTAGCAGCAGATTGACAATCGCAAGAGGAAGTATGGACAAGGGAAGTACAATTCTGGAGCTCAGCAGAAACCTCGTTTTACCCTGAATTTGGGAGGACATTTTCAACATACCCATGGAGGAGGGAGTTCGCACAATCATAGTGGCCCCAAGAATGGTAATGGGAATGGATGAAGCAACGGCCATAACCGTACCAACCCATCAACCCGAGCCAAGAGGGATCTGAGCCAAGTCACTTGCTATAAGTGTCAGAAGACTGGACATTATGCCAATGAATGTCCTGAAGCTAAGAATGGGAATGGAAATGGAAGCTCTGGGAAGAAGCCGAACCCTTTCAACAAGGGATAGGTGAACCATGTTAACATGGAGGAGGTTGAAGCCCAGCCAGATGCAGTAATAGGTAAGTGTTTGGTTAAGTCATTTACTGCAATCGTTCTTTTTGATACCGGTGCATCGCATTCATACATATCAAGGGGATTTGTGGATAAGTATAAACTTTCCACCAAAGTTCCGAGAACACCTATGTTAGTAAGCTCACCAGGAGCGGAGTATATGGCTAGTAAAGGATGTTTTCAAGTGCCATTGAGCATAGGTAGGCATGTTTTCCCCTCAGATTTAATCATTTTGGAATCGCAAGGTTTGGATGTGATTCTGGGTATGGATTGGCTATCGATGTATGGAGGAAACATCGATTGCGCCAGTAAGTCGATTTTGCTTACCACCCCAGAAGGGAGAAGGATCAAGTATGTATCACAACATGTGCCGAAGAGGACTCAAGTAAAGTCCTTATCAGGAGTTGTGCAGGAGGAAGTACCAGTGGTGAAGGATTTTCCTGATGTATTTCTAGAAGAGTTGCCAGGCATACCACCGGATAGAGACATTGAGTTTTTGATTGAGCTTTTGCCAGGCACATGGCCTATATCTAAGAGACCGTACAGGATGCCCACACATGATTTGGAGGAAATTAAGAAGCAGATTAAGGAGCTACTAGATAAAGGTTATATTCGCCCAAGTTCTTCACCTTGGGGATCGCCAGTGCTTCTAGTGGAGAAGAAGGATGGATCATTGAGAATGGTTGTTGATTATCGAGGATCGAATGAAGTGACAATCAAGAACAAGTACCCACTGCCGATGATCAATGATTTGTTTGACCAATTGCAAGGAGCTAAGGTATTTTCCAAGATCGATCTACGATCAGGATACCACCGGTTGAAGATTTGAGAACAGGATATACCTAAGACGGCTTTTACCACCAGGTACGGGCTGTATGAGTATACCGTTATGTCATTTGGTTTGACTAACGCACCTGCCTATTTCATGAACATGATGAACAAGGTGTTTATGGAGTTTCTGGATAAGTTCGTCGTGGTGTTCATTGATGACATTTTGGTTTATTCGAAGAATGAAGAGGAGCATAAGGAGCATTTGTGTTTGGTACTTGGGAAGCTTAGAGAACATCAGTTATATGCCAAGTTCAGCAAGTGTGAATTTTGGTTGAAGGAAGTTGGATTCCTCGGACATGTTATATCCGTAGAAGGAATAGAAGTAGACCCCACCAAAGTTGTCACTATGACAAATTGGGAAGCCCCAACGACAGTTCGAGAGATCCGAGGTTTTCTTGGACTCGCAGCATACTACCGGAGGTTCATTAAGAATTTCTCGAAGATTGCAAAGCCCATGAAGGAGTTGTTGAAGAAGGATACCAAATTCAAATGGACGGAGGAATGTGAGGCCAGTTTTCAGGAATTGAAGAAATGTTTGGTTACGTCACCAGTGTTGATTCTGCCAGATCAGCGCAAGGATTATGAAATATATTGCGACGCTTCACGTCGAGGACTTCGAGCATTACTTATGCAGGAGGGAAGAGTTGTCTCGTATGCCTCACGACATCTTAAACCCCATGAGTTGAATTATGCTACACATGATTTGGAGTTAGCAGCCGTAGTGCACGCATTGAAGACTTGGAGAAATTTTCTCATTGGAAACCATTGTGAGGTGTACACGGATCATAAGAGTTTGAAGTGCATCTTCACACACAAGGAGTTGAATCTCAGGCAAAGGAGATGGTTGGAGCTCATCAAGGATTACGATATGAGATTGCATTATCACCCAGGAAAGGCTAACATAGTAGCCGACGCGTTGAGCCGGAAGAGCCATTTCAACACTCTCATGACCGGAGAGTTACCAAAGGAGTTAGCCGAGGATCTTCGCGAGCTATGTTTGGTGATAGTTCCGAGAGGCTATGTTGCCGAATTGGAGATTCATTCTACCTTGATGGAAAAGATCAGAGGAGCTCAGAAGACTGACAAGGAGATTGCCGCTATAAAGGAGAGGATGAGCAAAGGAAAAGCTAAAGGATTTCTTGAGGATGAGCACGATACCTTATGGTTTGAAGATCGCGTTTATGTGCCTAATGACCCAGAGATTAGGAAGTTGATTATGTAGGAGGCCCATGATTCGCCGTATTCGATTCACCCAGGAAATACCAAGATGTATCTGGATTTGAGGGACACTTTCTGGTGGACCAGAATGAGGAAGGATATTGCGGAGTATGTAGCAGTTTGTGATGTATGTCACAGAGTGAAGGCAGAACATCAGAAGCCAGCCGGAAGCTACAGCCATTGCCGATACCCGAATGGAAGTGGGATAATCTAGGCATGGATTTTATCACAGGATTGCCCAGGACTCGTTCAGGCTATGACTCAATATTGATTGACGAAGGTAGATCATTTCATCCCTGTAAAGACCACTTACACCAGTGCTAAGTTGGCAAAGATATACATGACCAGGATCGTATGTCTGCATGGAGTTCCGAGGAGCATTGTATCAGATAGAGGAACCCAGTTTACCTCAAAGTTCTGGAATCATTTGCACGAAACTTTGGGTACCAGGCTAGAGTTCAGTACAACCTTCATCCGCAGACAGATGTACAGATCGAGAGAGTCAATCAGATTTTGGAGGACATGCTGAGAGCTTGTGCACTAGATTATGGATCTAGTTGGGACGAGAATTTGCCGTATGCAGAGTTTTCTTACAACAACAGTTATAAATATAGTTTGAAGATGGCCCCTTTTGAAGCTTTGTATGGAAGGAGGTGCAGTATATCGTTGTTCTGGGATGAAGTTGGAGACCGCCAGTTGTTTGGACCAGATTTGATTAAAGAGTCCGAACAGAAGGTGAAGTTGATTCGCGATAGGCTCAAGGTAGCCCAATCTAGGCAGAAAAGCTATGCAGATTCTAAATGCAAGGATACAGTTTACGAAGTCGGAAACAGAGTTTATCTTCGAGTATCTCCACTTTGAGGAGTTAAGTGGTTTGGAGTTAAGGGAAAGTTAGCACCACGTTTTGTGGGACCATACAAAGTTTTGGAGCATATGGGAGAAGTTGCTTACAAGTTGGAATTGCCCGAAGGATTGTCAGGAGTTCACGATGTGTTCCATGTTTCCCAGTTGAAGAAGTGCCACGCAGAGATGGCTGATATTCCACTAAGGGATACAGAGCCACTGGAAGCGATTCAGTTGGATAGTGATTTGACCTATGAGGAGAAACAAGTCAAGATTCTCGAGTATGCCGGCCGAGTCACGCACAGCAAGGTTATCACGTTTTGCAAAGTTCAGTGGAGCCACCATACTGAAGATGAAGCCACCTGGGAGCGAGAGGAAGATCTACTGAAGGACCACCCTCACCTATTTGCTAGCCAACCCGAATCTCGAGCGCGAGATTCATCTTAAGGGGGGGGGGGTAGGTTTGTAACATCCCAAATTTCCAATTTGGAATGTTATACATTAGATCATCATTGCATATCATATTTTATTTGCATTTTGTCTTGATCCTAGAAATTCTACGCAACTCAAGGACCCTCGGAGAGAGTTGGGGATTTCGTTATTTTCGTATTTCAGTTTTCCCAAATTTTGAAAATAGGATCATTTGATTTTTATTATTTTATCTTCAATAATTTCTATAAATATATGAGAGAGAGAATAAAATGACTTTCCCAAAATAAAGAAATATTGAGGATTTAATAAAAAAATCAAATAAGATTTTATTTCGGATTTTTTCGCTATTTTATTTGAATTTAGGAAAATTGCATGTTTTTCAAAATTGCATTTTAGGGCCAAGAAAATGTTCATCTTGTTCTAAATATTTTATTTAGACGGTGAAAAATTTGTTTTGGCATTTTTAGAATTTTATTTTATTTTCTAGGATTTATTTAAGTTTCGGTGAAATTTATTTAAAAAAAGTCTCCGCGCGCCCGACTGGGCCGAAGGCCCAGCCAAGCCGGCCCAAGCCGCGCCACCTCCCTGCCCCGTGCGCGCACCGGATTCTGCCAGAGTCCGGGAGTTCGAGGCCGCCCCGGCGCCCCCTCCCCCAAGTCGACCCCCCCTTTAAATACCCGCCGCCCCCGCCGCACCGGCAGCCGCGCCGCCGCTGCCGTTAGCCGCGCCCGCCGCCGCCGACGCCCGTCGCCGGTGCCGCCCTCCGCCGCCGCCACCTAGCCCCGCCGGAGCCCTGAGCCCCGCCGAACCCGACGAGGTAGCCGCCGCCGCCGTTTTTTTATAAAACCGTGCTGTTTTAAAAAAAAACCTAGATCCCTTTTTTTTTCTTTCGGTTCGTCGGTTTTCTCGGTTTAATTATTTAACGGACGTCCGTCCGTACGTTCGTTTTAACAAACGGTTTTCGTCGTTTAGCCGCAGATAGTGAGCGATCATTCTTTAACCTGTTCGTCCGTTTTTCTTTTTCTCGGATTTTCCGCGATTATTCCATATCGCGATTTGTGATCCGATTTTCGTTCTAGAATAACTTTTCGCTCGTTTATCGGAATCAGGTGATTCAAGCGCCTAGAGTTTCGTCTCGAAACCCTCTTTCCATTTAACAAACTCAAACCAGTTTTTGCTACTGTAAAATTTGACTTAGGTCCAGATTAGTAAACGAAGCATGTTTCTTTCGCCATTTGACTTTTGTTGCTTCGTTTGATTTGATTCATTTTGCAAACCGGAGTTCTTTAGTTGAAATTTCTGGTTAAATCTCTTATTTGAGTTTTACCTATGCATTAGATGAGTGCTTATTGTATGCTTGTTTGTTTGCGATAGAGTACCCGGAGTGCGCCACTTGCTACTTCGAATCTCTAGGTTTCACGGATCATCAGCAAGCCAAGTAACACTTTGATCATACCTCTTTACTACCCAGTTTTATTGCATTAGGTCAATCCTCAAACAATTGCATGATTAGGATCTGATTTAATATGTGGGTTTTGGGAAGTAGATGAGGTAGTACCTATTACATGTTGAAAGGATCGAGAAGAGGTGTCTAGAGGGGGGGGGGGTGAATAGACACTAAGTACCAAAAGTTGCAGTTTTTAACTTCTTTAAGTTTAAGTGGAGTTTAGGCACAAGTTTAACACTCTCAATACATATCAAGCAAGCATGCAAAGAGTATATGAGCAGCGGAAAGTAAAGCATGCAACTTGCAAGAATGTAAAGGGAAGGGTTTGGAGGATTCAAACGCAATTGGAGACACGGATGTTTTTGTCGTGGTTCCGATAGGTGGTGCTATCGTACATCCACATTGATGGAGACTTCAACCCACGAAGGGTAACGGTTGCGTGAGTCCACGGAGGGCTCCACCCATGAAGGGTCCACGAAGAAGCAACCCTGTCTATCCCACCATGGCCGTCGCCCACGAAGGACTTGCCTCACTAGCGGTAGATCTTCACGAAGTAGGCGATCTCCTTGCCCTTACAAACTCTTTGGTTCAACTCCACAATCTTGTCGGAAGCTCCCAAGTGAGACCTAGCAAATCTAGGAGACACCACTCTCCAAGAAGTAACAAATGGTGTGTTGATGATGAACTCCTTGCTCTTGTGCTTCAAATGATAGTCTCCCCAACACTCAACTCTCTCTCACATGATTTGGATTTGGTGGAAAGAAGATTTGAGTGGAAAGCAACTTGGGGAAGGCTAGAGATCCAGATTCATATGGTAGGAATGGAATATCTTGGCCTCAACACATGAGTAAGTAGTTCTCTCTCGGAAATAGGATGCTGGAAGTGTAGGCTTATTCTGATGGCTCTCTCTACGAATGAAGAGGAGGTGGAGGGGTATATATAGCCTCCACACAAAATCTAACCGTTACACATAATTTACCAATCTCGGTGGGACCGAATCAAAAAACTCGGTCAGACCGATTTAGTAAACCTAGTGACCGTTAGGATTTTCGGTGGGACCGACATGCAACTCGGTAGGACCGATATGGTTAGGGTTAGGGCATAACGTAATCTTGGTGAGACCGATTACACAAACTCGATGGGACCGATTTTGGTAATAAGCTAACCAGAGAGTTGGTCAGGAAAACTTGGTGAGACCGATTACACAAACTCGGTAGGACCGATTTTGGTAATAAGCTAACCAGAGAGTTTGCATCGTAATCTCGGTAGTACTGATTGCTCAAACTCGGTGAGACCAGTTTTGGCAATGGACATACACAGAGAGATTACAATCCCATCTCGGTGAGACCGAGATCCCTACCGGTGAGACCTATTTGCCTAGGGTTTGTGGCAGTGGCTATGACATCTGAACTCGGTGGCTCCGGGTAGAAAGAATCGGTGGGGCCGAGTTAGACTTTTGGTTTAGGACATATGTGGATGTGAGAAAGTAGTTGAGGGCTTTGGAGCATATCACTAAGCACTGTGAAGCAAGGAACTCATTAAACAACACCTCATCCCCTCTTGATAGTATTGGCTTTTCCTATAGACTCAATGTGATCTTGAATCACTAAAATGGAAACATGTAGAGTCTTGATCTTGGAGCTTGAGCCAATCCTTTGTCCTTATCATCTTGAAGGGGTTCCACATCCTTTAGTCCATGCCACTCCATTGTTGAACTTGTCTGAAATATACTAGGTAAAGGTGTTAGTACAACAAGAGATATGTTGACATTAATTACCAAAACCACCCAGGGAGCACTTGTGCTTTCAATCTCCCCCTTTTTGGTAATTGATGACAACATACATCAAAGCTTTAGATAAAGATATAGAGAATAGCAAGTAAAGCTTTGGAAAGACATGTAATAAGCAAAGGCTCCCCCTACATGTATGCAATCATGTGAATATGGAATATAGAAGCATGTGAATGCATGAACATGACAGAGTAAGCAATGTGTTACATGTATCTTGGCCATATGCATCAGAGCAAAAGATAGCAATAGATGTGTATGTGGGAAATGTACCTTCATGCTCATGAGTCCTTCTTGCAAACAATATGTACATCAGCAAGAATTCCTCATACACATGACTGTGATGTATATACTTACCTTGTGGTCTTGAGTTGGCTTAGGATGGAATGAACCTGCGTAAACAAGGTTAGATAACATAGATACACATACTAGCCAGAGCAAATAGAAGAAACCACAAGAATAGCAAGACTGGGATGACATGTAGAGAGTGAGTACTAAGTACCACATTTGATATAGACATGTCCCCAAAGGTAAAGATGTGCAATGAATTTAAGGAATTTCTTTCCCTTAGATGTCTTGCGCCCCCTAAATCTAGCATGGGATACTGGGAGAAGATAGGGAACAGAAAATTAGAGCAAAAAGAAAAATCAGAGCTCAAGGAAACAAATGAACTGAGCTAATGCAAATAAGCACATATGAACATGTCTTTCTTTCCCCTCAAGAAGACATGTGGCATGTCTCCTCTTGAACACCAAACATCCGGGATTCTTGAGGATTACTCTCTACTTGAGTATTCTCTCCCCCTGGAGATCTCTCTCTCCATTCTCTCCCCTTGGAGGTGATAAGCTTTGATGTGATCTCTCTCCCCCTTTTACATCAATTTCCAAGAAGGGCCTTCTGGAATTTGTCGTGAATGGGTTTGGTCCTTGAGTCACAACACAAAACACTGATAAAAATGTGATGCTTGTAGAGGACAAGATTCATTGAGTGGAGCTGGATCAAAAGTAAAGTAGGAATAAATGGTAAAATGTTTTTCCTGTTGTGAAATCGGTGGCACCGAGTGGTATGCTTCGGTTGCACCAAAAGGAGTCGGTTGGACCGAAAACAACAAATCGGTGAGATCGAGTTCATCGCAGAGAAAACACTTGTCACCTCAGCTCACTTAGACAAGTAAGATCTCAAAAGGATTTGCAAGGAATTAACAGAAAGATTTGCAATGAATTGGATGCAGGGAATGCAGAACAAATAGAAAAGAAAGAAATCTAGATGAAGTTTTTTTATTGAAAGGGGAAACAAACATGCATGAGACAAATGCAAGAGCACAGAAAAGAACACAAGTAAACTTCATCTAGAGATGGTCGGCGTCAAGGTCACCTATGTTAGAGTATATTGACTTAGGAGTCAAGTGAGACCACTTCATCATAGGTCATATTCATCATTTAAGATCAAAATGGGGTTACCATTTATCGTTTAAGCATCTTGATGTATTCACATCTTGTCTAGTTGCTTTGACTCATGACTTGGAGTAAAGCTTCTCTAAGATGGAATGACATACCTTGGGTGGTGGTGTTGATCATGTAGTTGAACTTGTGTGGGTTGCTCAAGGTTGATGTAGCTCATCAAGAGTTGGGAGCACCACTTGGAATTTTAGTTCATCTACCTACATGGGTTAGTTTTTGCAAGGAAGAGCACTTGTGTGTCCAAAATGACAATCATGAAACTCAACATAGAATTTGTCAAAGGATATGTTTGAATGGTTCCGTGCTTCCTTGTCTTCAACCACCATTGTGTAGAGACTTGGTGATGTAGAGATTGCTCAAGATATGAGTAGGTTACAATCTCATGGAATTCGATTCATCCAAGTACCTACATGGGTTAGATAACATGCAAGGTGCAAATATATCCAAGACATAAGATTATCATCATAAGAGAAATATCAAGGATTAGTCATAAGCTCATGTCTTGCATGTATCCAATGGAGTTTCTACTCCAAGTTTGAAGCATCAATGATGTTCAATTCACCTCTTAACCTGCAAAACACTTTCTCATCAAGTGGTTTAGTGAAAATATCCGCTAATTGTTTTTCGGTGCGAACATGCTTAAGATTAATGTCATTCTTAGCAACATGATCTCGAATGAAATGATGACGAACTTCAATATGCTTAGTTCGAGAGTGTTGCATGGGATTGTGAGCAATCTTGATAGAACTTTCATTGTCACAAAGTAATGGAACATGTTTCACATATATCCCATAATCTTTAAGGGTTTGGGTCATCCAAAGTAATTGAGCACAACATGAACCAGCGGCAATGTATTCCGCTTCGGCGGCGGATAAGGATACCGAGTTTTTTTTCTTGGAAGACCAAGATACAAGAGATCTACCAAGAAATTGACAAGTACCCGAAGTGGACTTTCTATCAACCTTGTCACCGGCATAGTCCGAGTCGGAGTAGCCAACAAGATCGAAAGAGGTCCTCTTAGGATACCAAATGCCAAAATTTGGTGTATGGATTAAGTATCTCACTATCCTTTTCACGGCCTTCAGATGACATTCTTTAGGAGCAGCTTGATATCGTGCACACATGCACACACTTAGCATGATATCGGGACGTGAAGCACATAGATATAATAATGAACCAATCATAGAGTGATAAACCTTTTGATCAACCGGTTCACCATCTTTGGTCAAGTCAAGATGTCCACTAGTAGGCATGGGTGTAGTCATACCTTTGCATATTGAACTTCTTGAATAAGTCCTTGGTGTACTTCGTTTGAGAGATAAAGGTACCCTCCTTAGTTTGCTTGATTTGCAAACCAAGAAAGAATTTGAGTTCACTCATCATTGACATCTCAAACTTCTCCGACATTAGCTTCCCAAACTTTTCACTAAAATGAGGGTTAGTAGAACCAAATATAATATCGTCAACATATATTTGGCACACAAATAGTTCTCCATTGACCCTTTTAGTAAAAAGAGTAGAATCTATTTCTCCAATTTCAAAGCCTTTTTCAATAAGGAACTTGGTCAAGCATTTATACCACGCTCTAGGAGCTTGTTTAAGACCATAAAGAGCTTTGTGAAGTTTGTAAACATGATTTGGTTTCTTAGGATTGACAAAGCCGGGAGGTTGCTTAACATAAACTCCTCCTCTATTTAACCATTTAGAAAAACACTTTTAATGTCCATTTGGTACAAGGTGATATCATGGTGATTAGCATAGGCAAGTAAGATGCAAATGGACTCAAGTCTAGCAACGGGAGCATAAGTCTCACCATAGTCCATACCTTCGACTTGTGTGTAGCCTTGGGCGACGAGACGTGCTTTGTTGCAAACTACTTGTCCATCTTCATCTTGCTTGTTGCGAAACACCCATTTGGTATCGATGATGTTGTGATTGTTGTTGGCCTTCTCAACCAATGTCCAAACTTGATTTCTCTCAAAGTTGTGTAGCTCCTCATGCATGGCATTTATCCAATCCGGATCTTCCAATGCTTCTTCAACCTTCATAGGTTCAATGCTAGAGATGAATGAATAGTGTTCACAAAAGTTAGCTAAACGAATTTTAGAGCAAGTGATTCTCCCGGTTTGGATATCGTTGTAGATTTGCTCGACGGGATGGTATTTAGCAATTCTTTCTCGAACTCGTGAAAGCTTTTGCTTGGGTCTTGGTTGAACATCTTCTTCATCTTGTTCTTCTTCTTGGCCTTCTTCATTGTTGGCATTGTTGTTCTCTTGTCGTGGTGGAGAAGGAGGTTGTTGACGTTCATCTTGATGCACTTCCTCGTTTTCTTCATATTGGTGTGTCCCACTTGTGGATGCTTCCGTATCAACTCTTGGTTCACCTTGTCGTGAGGTAGAAGCTTCCACTTAGACGGACGAGGTACTGTCCTTCACCTCTGTTGGACGAATCTTGCCAATAGACAAGTCTTGGATTGCTTCCGAGGGATCTTAGTCCCCTACATCAATTGTCAATTGCTCTACTTGCGAGCCGTTAGATTCATCAAACTTCACATCTAGCGTTTCTTCAACCTTTCGGGTGAAATTGTTGTAGACACGGTATGTGTGAGAGTTTGAGCCATAACCAAGTAGGAAACCTTCATGAGACTTAGGAGCAAATTTAGAACGACGATGCTTATCAAGAATGTAACACTTTGAGCTGAATACTCGAAAGTATCCAGCTTGGGGTTTGTTACCGGTGAGGAGCTCGTATGCCATCTTTGTTGGGGAACGTTGCAAAAAATTAAAATTTTTCCTACGGTTTCACCAAGATCCATCTATGAGTTCATCTAAGCAACGAGTCATGGAAGAGAGATTGCATCTACATACCACTTTGTAGATCGCGTGCGGAAGCGTTCAAGGGAACAGGGATGATGGAGTCGTACTCGCCGTGATCCAAATCACCGATGACCAAGTGCTGAACGGACAGAACCTCCGCGTTCAACACACATACGGAGCGGACGACGTCTCCTCCTTCTTGATCCAGCAAGGGGGAAGGAGAGGTTGAGGAAGAAGGCTCCAGCAGCAGCACGACGGCGTGATGATGGTGGAGAGGCAGTACTCCGACAGGGCTTCGCCAAGCACTCAACGGAGGAGGAGAGGTGTTGGGGAGGGCAGGGGCTGCGCCTTGGATCAGGTGTTCAGCCCTCCCCTCGCCCCTCTAAGGGGGGCGGCCCCCTCTAGATGAGATCTAGAGGGGGGGGCGGCGGCCAGGGAGGGGGGCTTGCCCCCCAAGCAAGGGGGGGGGCGCCCCCACTAGGGTTCCCCCCCCCAACCCTAGGCGCATGGGCCCAAGGGGGGGGACGCCCAGCCCTCCAGGGGCTGGTTCCCTATCCCTTGCGGCCCATGAGGCCCTCCGAGAGGGGTGGCCCCTCCCGGTGGACCCCCGGAACCCCTCCGGTGGCCCGGTACAATACCGATATGCCCCCGAAACTTTCTGGTGTCCGTATGACAACTTCCCATATATAAATCTTCACCTCCGGACCATTTCGGAACTCCTCGTGACGTCAGGGATCTCATCCGGGACTCCGAACAAGATTTGGTAATCACATACAAGTCTTCCTAATAACCCTAGCGTCACCGAACCTTAAGTATGTAGACCCTACGGGTTCGGGAGACATGCAGACATGACCGAGACGGCTCTTTGGTCAATAACCAACAGCGGGATCTGGATACCCATGTTGGCTCCCACATGCTCCTCGATGATCTCATCGGATCAACCACGATGTCGAGGATTCAATCAACCCCGTATACAATTCCCTTTGTTAATCGGTGCGTTACATGCCTGAGACTCGATCGTCGGTATCCCAATACCTCGTTCAGTCTTGTTACCGGCAAGTCACTTTACTGGTACCGTAATGCATGATCCCGTGACCAAACACTTGGTCACTTTGAGCTCATTATGATGATGCATTACCGAGTGGGCCCAGAGATACCTCTCCGTCGTACGGAGTGACAAATCCCAGTCCCGATCCGTGTCAACCCAACAGACACTTTCGGAGATACTTGTAGTGCACCTTTATAGTCACCCAGTTACGTTGTGACGTTTGGTACACCCAAAGCACTCCTACGGTATCCGGGAGTTACACGATCTCATGGTCTAAGGAAGAGATACCTGACATTGGAAAAGCTCTAGCAAAACGAACTACACAATCTTGTGCTATGCTTAGGATTGGGTCTTGTCCATCACATCATTCTCCTAATGATGTGATCCCGTTGTCAACGACATCTAATGTCCATAGTCAGGAAACCATGACTATCTATTGACCAACGAGCTAGTCAACTAGAGGCTTACTAGGGACGTATTGTGGTCTATGTATTCACACGTGTATTATGATTTCCGGATAATACAATTATAGCATGAATAAAAGACAATTATCATGAACAAGGAAATATAATAATAATCCTTTTATTATTGCCTCTAGGGCATATTTGCAACAGTCTCCCACTTGCACTAGAGTCAATAATCTAGTTACATTGTGATGAATCGAAGACCCATAGAGTTCTGGTGTTGATCATGTTTTGCTCGCGAAAGAGGTTTAGTCAACGGATCTGCGACATTCAGATTTGTATGTACTTTGCAAATATCTATGTCTCCATCTTGAACATTTTCACGGATGGAGTTGAAATGACGCTTGATGTGCCTGGTCTTCTTGTGAAACCTGGGCTCCTTGGCAAGGGCAATAGCTCCAGTGTTGTCACCGAAGAGTTTGATCGGCCCCGATGCATTGGGTATGACTCCTAGGTCGGTGATGAACTCCTTCACCCATATTGCTTCATGCGCTGCCTCCGAGGCTGCCATGTACTCCGCTTCACATGTAGATCCCGCCACGACGCTCTGCTTGCAGCTGCACCAGCTTACTGCTCCACCATTCAACATATACACGTATCCGGTTTGTGACTTAGAGTCATCCAGATCTGTGTCGAAGCTAGCATCGACGTAACCCTTTACGACGAGCTCTTCGTCACCTCCATAAATGAGAAACATGTCCTTCGTCCTTTTCAGGTACTTCAGGATATTCTTGACCGCTGTCCAGTGTTCCTTGCCGGGATTACTTTGGTACCTTCCTACCAAACTTACGGCAAGGTTTACATCAGGTCTGGTACACAGCATGACATACATAATAGATCCTATGGCTGAGGCATAGGGGATGACACTCATCTCTTCTTTATCTTTTGCCGTGGTCGGGCATTGAGCCGAGCTCAATCTCACAGCTTGTAATACAGGCAAGAACCCTTTCTTGGACTGATCCATTTTGAACTTCTTCAAAATCTTATCAAGGTATGTGCTTTGTGAAAGACCTATGAGGCGTCTCGATCTATCCCTATAGATCTTGATGCCTAATATATAAGTAGCTTCTCCAAGGTCCTTCATTTAAAAACACTTATTCAAGTAGGCCTTAATGTTGTCCAAGAATTCTATATCATTTCCCATCAAAAGTATGTCATCTACATATAATATGAGAAATGCTACAGAGCTCCCACTCACTTTCTTGTAAACGCAGGCTTTCTCCATAAGTCTGCATAAACCAAAACGCTTTGATCATCTCATCAAAGCGAATGCTCCAACTCCAAGATGCTTGCACCAGCCCATAAATGGATCGCTGGAGCTTGCATACTTTGTTAGCATTCTTAGGATCGACAAAACCTTCCGGCTGCATCATATACAGCTCTTCCTTAAGATAACCGTTAACGAATGCCGTTTTGACGTCCATCTGCCATATCTCATAATCATAGTATGCGGCAATTGCTAACATGATTCGGACGAACTTAAGCTTCATTACAGGAGAGAAAGTCTCATCGTAGTCAATCCCTTGAACTTTCCGATAACCCTTAGCGACAAGTCGAGCTTTATAGATGGTGACATTACCATCCGCGTTCGTCTTCTTCTTAAAGATCCATTTGTTTTCTATCGCTCGTCGATCATTGGGCAAGTCAGTCAAAGTCTATACTTTGTTTTCATACATGGATTCTATCTCGGATTGCATGGCTTCTAGCCATTTGTTGGAATCTGGTCCTGCCATCGCTTCTTCATAGTTCGAAGGTTCACCGTTGTCTAACAACATGATTTCTAGGACAGGGTTGCCATACCACTCTGGTGTGGAACGTGTCCTTGTGGACCTACGAAGTTCAGTAGCAACTTGATCCGAAGTACCTTGATCATCATCATTAATTTCCTCTCCAGTTGGTGTAGGCACCACAGGAACATTTTCCTGAGCTGCACTACTTTCTGGTTCAAGAGGTAGTACTTCATCGAGTTCTATTTTCCTGCCACTTACTCCTTTCGAGAGAAACTCTTTTTCTAGAAAGGATCCGTTCTTGGCAACAAAGATCTTGCCCTCAGATCTTAAGTAGAAGGTATACCCAATGGTTTCCTTGGGGTATCCTATGAAGATGCATTTTTCCGACTTGGGTTCGAGCTTTTCAGGTTGATTCTCTACTTCATTCTGAAATTCCTTGAACTTTTCAAAGGTCTTAGACTTGTGTTTCATCAAGTAGACATACCCATATCTACTTAAGTCATCAGTGAGAGTGAGAACATAACGATATCCTCCGCGAGCCTCAACGCTCATTGGACCACACACATCAGTATGTATGATTTCCAATAAGTTGGTTGCTTGCTCCATAGTTCCAGAGAACGGAGTCTTGGTCATTTTGCCCATGAGGCATGGTTCGCATGTGTCAAATGATTCATAATCGAGAGACTCTAAAAGTCCATCAGCATGGAGCTTCTTCATGCGCTTGACACCAATGTGACCAAGGCGGCAGTGCCACAAGTATGTGGGACTATCGTTATCAACTTTACATCTTTTGGTATTCACACTATGAATATGTGTAACATTACGTTTGAGATTCATTAAGAATAAACCATTGACCATCGGGGCATGACCATAAAACATATCTCTCATATAAATAGAACTACCATTATTCTCAGATTTAAATGAGTAGCCATCTCGCATCAAACGAGATCCAGATACAATGTTCATGCTCAAACTTGGCACTAAATAAAAATTATTGAGGTTTAAAACTAATCCCATAGGTAAATGTAGAGGTAGCGTGCCGACGGCGATCACATCGACCTTGGAACCATTCCCGATGCGCATCGTCACCTCGTCCTTCGCCAGTCTCCGCTTATTCCGCAACTCCTGCTATGAGTTACAAATATGAGCAACGACACCGGTATCAAATACTCAGGAGTTACTACGAGTACTTGTAAGGTACACAACAATTACATGTATATCACATATATCTTTGGTGTTGCCGGCCTTCTTGTCCGCTAAGTATTTGGGGCAGTTCCGCTAACAGTGACCCTTCCCTTTGCAATAAAAACACTCAGTCTCAGGCTTGGGTCCATTCTTTGACTTCTTCCCGGCAACTGGTTTACCAGGCGCGGCAACATTTTTGCCGTCCTTCTTGAAGTTCTTCTTACCCTTGCCCTTCTTGAACTTAGTGGTCTTATTGACCATCAACACTTGATGTTCTTTCTTGATTTCAACCTCTGCTGACTTTAGCATTGAAAATACTTCAGGAATGGTCTTCACCATCCCCTGCATATTGTAGTTCAGCACAAAGCTCTTGTAGCTTGGTGGGAGCGACTGAAGGATTCTGTCAATGACCGCCTCGTCCGGGAGGTTGATCTCCAGCTGGGACAGGCGGTTGTGCAACCCAGACATCTTGAGTATGTGCTCACTGACAGAACTATTTTCCTCCATTTTACAACTATAGAACTTGTTGGAGACTTCATATCTCTCGACCCGGGCATGAGCTTGAAAAACCATTTTCAGCTCCTCGAACATCTCATATGCTCCGTGTCGCTCAAAACGCTTTTGGAGCCCCGTTCTAAGCTGTAAAGCATGCCGCACTGAACGAGGGAGTAATCATCAGCACGTGATTTCCAAGTGTTCATAACGTCTTGGTTCTCTGGGATGGGTGCTTCACCTAGCGGTGCATCTAGGACATAATCTTTCTTGGCTGCTATGAGGATGATCCTCAGGTTCCGGACCCAGTCCGAATAGTTGCTGCCATCATCTTTCAGCTTGGTTTTCTCTAGGAACGCGTTGAAGTTCATGTTGACATGAGCGTTGGCCATTTGATCTACAAGACATATTTTGAAAAGGTTTTAGACTAAGTTCATGATAATTAAGTTCATCTAATCAAATTATTTAATGAACTCCCACTCAGATTGACATCCCTCTAGTCATCTAATTGTTACACAATCCGAGTCGACTAGGCCGTGTCCGATCATCACGTGAGACGGACTAGTCATCATCGGTGAACATCTCCATGTTGATCGTAGCTTCCATACGACTCATGTTTGACCTTTCGGTCTCTTGTGTTCCGAGGCCATGTCTGTACATGCTCGGCTCGTCAAGTTAACCCTAAGTGTTTCTACATGTGTAAAACTGTCTTACACCCATTGTATGTGAACGTAAGGATCTATCACACCCGATCATCACGTGGTGCTTCGAAACGACGAACTTTAGCAACGGCGCACAGTTAGGGGGAACACTTTCTTGAAATTATTATAAGGGATCATCTTATTTACTACCGTCGTTCTAAGTAAACAAGATGCATAAAACATAATAAACATCACATGCAATTATATATTAGTGACATGATATGGCCAATATCATATAGCTCCTTTGATCTCCATCTTCGGGACTCCATGATCATCTTCGTCACCGGCATGACACCATGATCTCCATCATCATGATCTCCATCATCGTGTCTTCATGAAGTTGTCATGCCAACGACTACTTCTACTTCTATGGCTAACACGTTTAGCAATAAAGTAAAGTAATTTACATGGCGTTCTTCAATGACACGCTGGTCATACAAAAATAAAGACAACTCCTATGGCTCCTGCCGGTTGTCATACTCATCGACATGCAAGTCGTGATTCCTATTACAAGAACATGATCTCATACATCACAATATATCATTCATCATTCATCACAACTTCTGGCCATATCACATCACATGACAATTGCTGCAAAAACAAGTTAGACGTCCTCTAATTGTTGTTGCATCTTTTACGTGGCTGCAATTGGGTTCTAGCAAGAACGTTTTCTTACCTACGAATAACCACAAAATGATTTTGTCAGCATCTATTTACCCTTCATAAGGACCCTTTTCATCCAATCCGCTCCAACTAAAGTAGGAGAGACAGACACCCGCAAGCCACCTTATGCAACTAGTGCATGTCAGTCGGTGGAACCTGTCTCACGTAAGCGTACGTGTAAGGTCGGCCCGGGCCGCTTCATCCCACAATACCGCTGAAGCAAGAAAAGACTAGTAGCGGCAAGCAAGTTGACAAGATCTACGCCCACAACAAAATTGTGTTCTACTCATGTAATAGAGAACTACGCATAAACCTGGCTCTGATACCACTGTTGGGGAACGTTGCAGAAAATTAAAATTTTTCCTATGGTTTCACCAAGATCCATCTATGAGTTCATCTAAGCAACGAGTCATGGGAGAGAGATTGCATCTACATACCACTTTGTAAATCGCGTGCGGAAGCGTTCAAGGGAACGGGGATGATGGAGTCGTACTCGCCGTGATCCAAATCACCGATGACCAAGTGCTGAACGGACAACACCTCCGCGTTCAACACACGTACGGAGTGGACGACGTCTCCTCCTTCTTGATCCAGCAAGGGGGAAGGAGAGGTTGAGGAAGAAGGCTCCAGTAGCAGCACGATGGCGTGATGATGGTGGAGAGGCAGTACTCCGACAGGGCTTCACCAAGCACTCAACGGAGGAGGAGAGGTGTTGGGGAGGGGAGGGGCTGCGCCTTGGATCAGGTGTTCAGCCCTCCCCTCGCCCCTCTATTTATAGGGGAAGGGGGAAGGGGGCCAGCCCCTCTAGATGAGATCTAGAGGGGGGCGGCGGCCAGGGAGGGGGGCCTGCCCCCCAAGCAAGGGGGGGCGCCCCCACTAGGGTTCCCCCCCAACCCTAGGCGCATGGGCCCAAGGGGGGCGCCCAGCCCTCCAGGGGCTGGTTCCCTGCCCCTTGCGGCCCATGAGGACCTCCGAGAGGGGTGGCCCCTCCCGGTGGACCCCTGGAACCCCTCCGGTGGCCCCGGTACAATACCGATATGCCCCCGAAACTTTCCGGTGTCCGTATGACAACTTCCCATATATAAATCTTCACCTCCGGACCATTCTGGAACTCCTCGTGACATCCGGGATCTCATCCGGGACTCCGAACAACATTCGGTAATCACATACAAGTCTTCCTAATAATCCTAGCGTCACCGAACCTTAAGTGTGTAGACCCTACGGGTTCGGGAGACATGCAGACATGACCGAGACGGCTCTCCGGTCAATAACCAACAGCGGGATCTGGATACCCATGTTGGCTCGCACATGCTCCTCAATGATCTCATCGGATGAACCACGATGTCGAGGATTCAATCAACCCCGTATACAATTCCCTTTGTTAATCGGTACGTTACATGCCCGAGACTCGATCGTCGGTATCCCAATACCTCGTTCAGTCTTGTTACCGGCAAGTCACTTTACTTGTACCGTAATGCATGATCCCATGACCAAACACTTGGTCACTTTGAGCTCATTATGATGATGCATTACCGAGTGGGCCCAGAGATACCTCTCCATCGTACGGAGTGACAAATCCCAGTCTCGATCCGTGTCAACCCAACAGACACTTTTGGAGATACCCGGCGTGCACCTTTATAGTCACCTAGTTACGTTGTGACGTTTGGTACACCCAAAGCACTCCTACGGTATCCGGGAGTTACACGATCTCATGGTCTAAGGAAGAGATACTTGACATTGGAAAAGCTCTAGCAAAACGAACTACACGATCTTGTGCTATGCTTAGGATTGGGTCTTGTCCATCACATCATTCTCCTAATGATGTGATCCCATTGTCAACGACATCTAATGTCCATAGTCAGGAAACCATGACTATCTGTTGACCAACGTGCTAGTCAACTAGAGGCTTACTAGGGACGTATTGTGGTCTATGTATTCACACGTGTATTACGATTTCCGGATAATACAATTATAGCATGAATAAAAGACAATTATCATGAACAAGGAAATATAATAATAATCCTTTTATTATTGCCTCTAGGGCATATTTCCAACAGTCTTGCCGAGTAGCTTGTGAAGATACAAGCAATTTGTTGCATGACAAGCTGTCTCAACCGCTTCCGCCCAAAAGTGCTACGGCGTCTTGTACTCATCAAGCATCGTTCTCGCCATTTCGATGAGCGTCCGGTTCTTCCTCTCAACAACTCCATTTTGAGGTGTGTACGTAGCCGATAACTCATGTGAAATCCCTTCTTCGTCAAGAAAGGTGTCCACATTTGCGTTCTTGAACTCCGTTCCATTGTCGCTGCGAACCTTCTTGATCTTCACTTCAAATTGATTTTGCTCCTTCTTAGCGAAGTTTTTGAAGATATTTTGGACCTGCGATTTGTCATCGAGAAAGAACACCCACGCAAATCTTGAAAAATCATCAACTATAACTAGACCAAAAGAATTTCCGCCGAGACTCTTGTAAACGTTGGGACAAAAAATATCCATGTGAAGTAGCTCGAGTGGCCTCCTTGTGGTCATGATGTTCTTCACGGGATGCCTTTCTCTAACCTGTTTACCTGCTTGACAAGCGCTGCAAAGTCTATCCTTATGAAATATGACATCATTAACTCCAAGGATATGATTTCCTTTAATAAGCTTGTCAAGGTTTCGCATACCAACATGACCTAATCGTCTATGCCATAACCAACCTTTAGAAGATTTAGCAATAAAGCAAGTTCTAGGTTGAGACTTTTTAGTGAAACCAACAATGTAAAGATCACCTCTACATATACCGGTAAAGACCATTTTATGATTATCTCTACGAAACACTTGGCAATCTACTTCAGTGAATAGGACATTGAAACCGAAATCAGCAAGTCTAGATACTGAAAGTAAGTTGTAGCTAAGAGATTCAACGAGCATGACTTTTTGTATGGAGCTATCATGTGATATGGCCACCTTACCGAGGCCAAACACCTTGCCCTTTGAGTTGTCACCGTAACTGACCTACTTTCGAGGACCATCGTTTTCAGCAAGCTCACGAAACATGTCTTTATCTCCGGTCATGTGATTGGTACATCCACTATCAAGAACCCATTCCTTTCCTCCTGCCATATATCCCCGAAGATTTGCCATAAGACCAAAATGTCTCATTGCATCATCAAGATCGAAGTCACTATCATCATCCTCATCATAGTATCCATGTTCAACATCGTCATGTGGTGGATCAAATCCTAGAGAGGGTGATTCGTTAGAGTGAGTTTGACAATGATCTTGCTTATGAATTTTTATAGCTTCGGAAATAATATCATTGATAATTCCAACATCTCCTTTGGCACGCATAAGGTTTGTAAGTTCAGATAGACAATCACCAAACATAGGATCACTAGAATTCATCTTACTCAAGGCAATAGACTTATGGAGAATTTCATCTAGATTTTTCAAGGAATAATTTGGAAAGCGTTCCTCAAGAAATTTCCGTATAGTGTAGGCACACTCAAGAGCAGGCAAATTTCTGATCAAGTTTCTAGACAAAGCCTCTAGTGATAAGATTAATAGTTCTAAAGATTCCTAATCATGTCAATTGACTCATCAAGGATAGGATGCATAGGATCAACATGAGGTGCACAAGGGCAAGCAATGTACTTGTTCAAATGATATTGATTGAAAATCACAAGCATCTCATTTTTCCGCTCACGAAAATACTCCCCATCAAGTATAGGCACTCTATGTCTAAGACTCCCAATAGTAGACTCATCCATCTTCCTCCAATGGTGTTTAAACCAAAGCACTAGAGACCAAAGCTCTGATACCAATTGAAAGGATCAAGAAGAGGTGTCTAGAGGGGGGGGGGATAGACACTAAGTACCAAAAGTTGCAGTTTTTAACTTCTTTAAGTTTAAGTGGAGTTTAGGCACAAGTTTAACACTCTCAATACATATCAAACAAGCATGCAAAGAGTATATGAGTAGCGGAAAGTAAAGCATGCAACTTGCAAGAATGTAAAGGGAAGGGTTTGGAGGATTCAAACGCAATTGGAGACACAGATGTTTTTGTCGTGGTTCTGATAGGTGGTGCTATCGTACATCCACGTTGATGGAGACTTCAACCCAGTTTAACACTCTCAATACATATCAAGCAAGCATGCAAAGAGTATATGAGTAGCGAAAAGTAAAGCATGCAACTTGCAAGAATGTAAAGGGAAGGGTTTGGAGGATTCAAACGCAATTGGAGACACGGATGTTTTTGTCGTGGTTCCGACAGGTGGTGCTATCGTACATCCACGTTGATGGAGACTTCAACCCACAAAGGGTAACGGTTGCACGAGTCCACAGAGGGCTCCACCCACGAAGGGTCCACGAAGAAGCAACCTTGTCTATCCCACCATGGCCGTCGCCCACGAAGGACTTGCCTCACTAGCGGTAGATCTTCACGAAGTAGGCGATCTCCTTGCCCTTATAAACTCCTTGGTTCAACTCCACAATCTTGTTGGAGGCTCCCAAGTGACACCTAGCCAATCTAGGATACATCACTCTCCAAGAAGTAACAGATGGTGTGTTGATGATGAACTCCTTGCTCTTGTGCTTCAAATGATAGTCTCCCCAACACTCAACTCTCTCTCACATGATTTGGATTTGGTGGAAAGAATATTTGAGTGGAAAGCAACTTGGGGAAGGCTAGAGATCCAGATTCATATGGTAGGAATGGAATATCTTGGCCTCAACACATGAGTAGGTAGTTCTCTCTCAGAAATAGGATGCTGGAAGTGTAGGCTTGTTCTGATGGCTCTCTCTATGAATGAAGAGGAGGTGGAGGGGTATATATAGCCTCCACACAAAATCTAACCGTTACACACAAATTACCAATCTCGGTGGGACCGAATCAACAAACTCGGTCAGACTGATTTAGTAAACCTAGTGACCGTTAGGATTTTCGTTGGGACCGACATGCAACTCGGTAGGACCGATATGGTTAGGGTTAGGGCATAATGTAATCTCGGTGAGACCGATTACACAAACTCGGTGGGACCAATTTTGGTAATAAGCTAACCAGAGAGTTGGTCAGGCAAACTCGGTGAGACCGATTACACAAACTCGGTAGGACCGATTTTGGTAATAAGCTAACCAGAGAGTTTGCATTGTAATCTCGGTAGTACCGATTTCTCAAACTCGGTGAGACCGGTTTTGGCAATGGACATACACAGAGAGATTACAATCCCTTCTTGGTGAGACCGAGATCCCTATCAGTGAGACCGATTTGCCTAGGGTTTGTGGCAGTGGCTATGACATCTGAACTCGGTGGCTCCGGGTAGAAAGAATCGGTGGGGCCGAGTTAGACTTTTGGTTTAGGACATATGTGGATGTGAGAAAGTAGTTGAGGGCTTTGGAGCATATCGCTAAGCATTGTGAAGCAAGCAACTCATTAAACAACACATCATCCCCTCTTGATAGTATTGGCTTTTCCTATAGACTCAATGTGATCTTGAATCAGTAAAATGGAAACATGTAGAGTCTTGATCTTGGAGCTTGAGCCAATCCTTTGTCCTTATCATCTTGAAGGGGTTCCACATCCTTTAGTCCATGCCACTCCATTGTTGAACTTGTCTGAAATATACTAGGTAAAGGTGTTAGTACAACAAGAGATATGTTGACATTAATTACCAAAACCACCCAGGGAGCACTTGTGCTTTCAATCTCCCCCTTTTTGGTAATTGATGACAACATACATCAAAGCTTTAGATAAAGATATAGAGAATAGCAAGTAAAGCTTTGGAAAGACATGTTACAAGCATAGGCTCCCCCTACATGTATGCAATCATGTGAATATGGAATATAGAAGCATGTGAATGCATGAACATGACAGAGTAAGCAATGTGGTACATGTATCTTGGCCATATGCATCAGAGCAAAAGATAGCAACAGATGTGTATGTGGGAAATGTACCTTCATGCTCATGAGTCCTTCTTGCAAACAATATGTACATCAACAAGAATTCCTCATACACATGACTGTGATGCATATACTTACCTTGTGGTCTTGAGTGGGCTTAGGATGGAATGAACCTGCGTAAATAAGGTTAGATAACACAGATACACCTACTAGCTAGAGCAAACAGAAGAAACCACAAGAATACCAAGACTGGGATGACATGTAGAGAGTGAGTACTAAGTACCACATTTGATATAGACATGTCCCCAAAGGTAAAGATGTGCAATGAATTTAAGGATTTTCTTTCCCTTAGATGTCTTGCTCCCCCTGAATCTAGCATGGGATACTGGGAGAAGATAGGGAACAGAAAATCAGAGCAAAAAGCAAAATCAGAGCTCAAGGAAACAAATGAACTGAGCTAATGCAAATAATCACATATGAACATGTCTTTCTTTCCCCTCAAGAAGACATGTGGCATCTCTCCTCTTGAACACCAAACATCTGGGATCCTTGAGGATTACTCTCTTCTTGAGTATTCTCTCCCTCCTGGAGATCTCTCTCTCTATTCTCTCCCCCTGGAGGTGATAAGCTTTGATGTGATCTCTCTCTCCCCCTTTGACATCAATTTCCAAGAAGGGCCTTCTGGAATTTGTCGTGAATGGGGTTGGTCCTTGAGTCACAACACAAAGAACTGATAAAAATGTGATGCTTGTAGATCATCAGCAAGGCAAGTAACACTTTGATCATACCTCTTTACTACCCAGTTTTATTGCATTAGATCAATCCTCAAACAATGGCATGATTAGGATCTGATTTAATATGTGGGTTTTGGGAAGTAGATGAGTAGTACCTATTACCTGTTTTATTATCAAACCTTTGGGAGTCACTTCTACGTTTGCTTATATTGCTATGCTATGCTAGTAGACGTGGATTGGGTGAGTGTATCCATGACAGATGTGAGATTGTTAATTAATAGTTTACTTAAGGTGGCAACTTAAATACACATCTGGGTGGATTGAGGCACCTGGGGAACCGAGTGATTGCCTGTTTTTTATGGACCGCCACCCAGGTTCAAAGGGATCATAAGATTATTCATGCTAGAAACTTCCGTGTGCAGCCGCAAACTACTATGGGCTCTAGCATAGTTGATTAAGTCATGTGAACTATTATAGTGGTAGACTAGCAGATGTAGGGGAAAGTAGGTGTAACTGTCTACCCGATCATAAGGTGCAAGCGCTCCTGAAAGACTATGTCTTGGTCATCCATTTCTCAAACACCATGTTGTGCGAGAAATCCAACGGAGGAGATCGAGTCTTGTGGGGAAAAGTGCACAAACCTCTGCAGAGTGTATAAACTAATCATGGTTAGCCGTGTCCCCGGTTATGGATGTTTTGAGTATCTAGTACTTGGATTATCATGTGAATCTCATCATGTTACTTTAATTTAGTTTGTTGGGTTTAATGATGATGCTTAATTGGGATTGAGTTGGGTGAACCTTCTCAATGTTTAACAACCACCATGATAGTTAAATAAAATTTATTCCTTTGCAGTAGGGAAAAATTGGCTTGATGCAAAACTATAAACATAGAGCTTTCCACCAGCCATATATGCATGTAGTGATAGCATTATTTTGTTCATTACTCTCTATGTGTTACATTGCCAGCATATTCCATGTGCTGACCTGTTGGGGATATAACTACTGGATGTAAACCGCCCAGGAGGGTCCGGTTCACCTTTAACTACCTTGAAGCCCACGAAGACCTCGAAGATGGCGCTTTACTAATGAAGCTTAGAGGCCCGGAGCCCAAAGGCGGATTTGGGTCCATAGTGGCAAACCACCATGGTTATGTAACTTGATTGTAAGTTAGGAAAGGAAAGACCGAGCCGGACACTTGTATGAGTCGGCCTCGGGACTCTGTAGACCGGCCGGGAGTCAAGCTGTGTATATAAAGGGACGACCCGACGGTGTTTCAGGGTTGACAGAGAACAACTCAAGACTCAGGCAAAGCGTATTCGCTCCCTGGTCATCAAAACCCAATCAATCCCATCACAACTAGACGTAGGCTTTTACCTTCATCGAAGGGGCCGAACTAGTATAAAACTCCCGTGTCCCTTGTCCGGTTTAACCCCTTCAAGCTAACCCATAGCGATGGCTCCGCGACTAAGTCCTTTCATGAGGACATCTGACGTGTTAATTCCATGATAGTTGGCGCCCACCATGGAGCTATCACCCGATGGTTTCGAGTTCTTGAAGGGCAGCTCTGAAGGACTTAAGGGGTACGTGGTCGGCCACATGACCAAGAGTCGTCGCGGCAAGCTCTACATCGACGATGAAGGATGGGGCCCCGAGGCTAGCTCAATCGAGTATGGGTACCGGGTCCCCTTTGGCGGAATTCACGTCTTCATTGGCAAGATCGATGAACCGGGCCCTGAGCCGGACATCTACACCGACCTCGTCGAGACGGCTCAGCGTGCAAGTCTTGCCCCGGTGAAACCCGCCATGAAGCGTGCGTTCGTAGGATGTGTCCATGGGATTGGATCTGAACCGGTGTCTGAAGGCGAGACGGCTGTTTATTCCGATGGCGAGTCATCCACTGGTGAAACCAAGTCCGTGTACCAAGTTCATGATGGTTTTTTCGAAGGATATTCCGATGGCAACAGTATTCCGGACCTCCTTGAACCGCCAAGTCGGGTTGCTGTTTTCATGGCCGGAACACAGCCCACTCTACAATCTTCATCCACAGCAGCAATGAATACCGGATCAACAACCGTGGCAGGAGGCCCGGCGCGCCGACCGGCTCAAGTCCTCTCCGGTTTGATGGACGCCTGGGCAACCTTGTTAACCACGGCAATTACCCCGGAGACGCAGGATCAGCATAATGCGAATATTGCGAAGCTGAAGGACCAGATAACACAGGCTAAGGAGGACCTAGCAACTGAGGATGCTAGGTGGGCTGAAGAACGGGCCGCTTTGGATGCCCAGTCACAGCAAATACAGGTGCAGAACTACCATCTCCTGTTGAATCAAAATGCAACAAATGATGTAATGCGGAGAAAGTATCGGTCACGTATGCCACCAGTCTTCGAGGGAGTAAATCTTTTCAATACGCCGGGGGCTGGGCCGAGTAATCCGGTAGCCACAAATCGGACTGACGCGCCGAGGGCAGCACCGGATCAACCGCGGATGATGGAACCACCTTGACGAACGGATAACCCGCCGCAATACGTGTCAACGCCACCGGGTCACTTCTCGAGCCCTTTGGATAACATGATTGCTGCAGCGTCTCGCTTGGCAGCTATCGCGATGGAGGGCAATTCACTGGCGGCAATTGAGACGCGGCGGGCCAAAGATCTTCTTTAAACTGCCGTGGTGCAGCAGCAGGCTTATTCCTACAGCCGGGATAGAATTCATTCGACTCCGCGTCCGAGCAAAAGTTATAGCAGGCACATGGATGAACTGGAAGTATCTAGCAGTGCACGGCACCGCAATGTACCCCAGGGGCCCAATCCAGCACGCAATGAGGCAAATGCTCAAGACGTGGTGGATAATGGCAGAGCACGAAGGAAGGACGCTTTGGCAGCACAGCATACGGGTCGTTATCAACCCGCCCCGGTTCAACCTGCGGCGTCAGTAGACCGTGGTACCGGGTTAGCCTTCAGTTCCTGGGGAGTGCCTTGTCTCATTCCGGCTCTACGTAATGTGCGACTGCCTAAAGATTTAAAGGGTCCACGTAAGGTGCTGAATTACATGGCTGATCAGCCACCTGAGGCGTGGGTCGAGAGTTATGAGATGGCAATGGAGATGCTGGATGTGGATGAAGCGGCTTGTGCAAAGTGTTTCACAATGATGTTGGAAGGGACAACCCGTACTTGGTTGAAAAACCTACCAGGTAACTCCGTCGACTCATGGGACCAGTTGAAAGCCCGGTTTATAGCCAATTTCAAAGACACCTGCAAACAGCCTATGTCCATTGTGGATCTGGATGCCTGTGTTCAAGGGGAGAAAAAGTCAACCACTCATTGGGTGTGCCGGGTTTCAGAAGTTTTGCACTCAATGGACCGGATTAATGCTGGCCAAGCAATCATAACGCTGGAGCGCAATTGCCGGTTTAAGTCACTAAAGATGAAGTTGGGACGGCTCAAGCGCCACTGTAGTGACATGGGAATGCTTATGGTAGCCTTGGTCAAATATGCCGATTCTGATAATACCAAGGATCCCGATTCTGATGAAGAGAAACTGAAGAAGGGAAAGAAGAACAGTGGTGCAAAAGGTCAGCATCACAACCAAGGAGGCCATGGAGGTAATGGTAAACGCAAGGCAGATAGTTCAGATTTTGTAGCTAACACCAATATGCAGCGTCGTAAAGGTAAACTGCCCCAGCGCGGCGGAGGGATGAATTTGGAACGTTTGTTGAATCAGCCCTGCCCGAAGCACGGAACCAAGGAATCTCCATCAACACATCTTTGGAAGGATTGCCACATTATGAAGGAGTTTAAAAATTCTGATCTATTCCGGTATGATCAGAGCCTGTCGGGCGGTTCAGGACCAGGTTTTCATGGTGGCGGCGGTTCAAGCTCTGGATTTCAGAATAATCAGGGTAACCAGAACAACCAAGGTGGTAACAGCCAACAGAATAATCAAGGGAATCAGCAGCAGTCAGGTTATCAAAGTCACCCCAAGCAGTTGAATGGTGGGCAGTACCACGTGTTCACCACTAGTTTGTGCAAGCGTGATCAGAAGCTTCACAAGAGAGCAGTTAATGCTGTTGAACCGGTGGTGCCATGGTATTTGCGGTGGTCCGAACAGCCCATTATGTGGAGCAGAGAGGATCATCCACCCCAGGTTGATAATCCGGGTCACCTCGCTTTAGTGGTGGTGCCTCAGGTGGGAGGTTATAAGTTCACCAAGGTGGTGATGGATGGAGGAAGTAGCATCAATATCCTGTACTATGAGACTTTCTGTCGCATGGGGTTGACAGACAAGAGTCTTAAACCTTCAAACATTGTGTTTCATGGTGTGGTGCCAGGTAAATCGGCATGTCCTATTGGCAAGATCGCTTTAGAAGTTGTGTTTGGAGATGAGCATGATTCTAGGTCTGAGACATTGACCTTTGAAGTGGTGAAGATCCAGAGCCCATATCATGCACGGTTTGGACGGCCGGCTTACGCCAAATTCATGGCGAGACCCTGCTATATCTATCTACATCTCAAAATGCCAGGTCATAAGGGGACTATCACAGTACATGGTAGTCTAAAGATCGCTTTGGATTGTGAGGAAGGTGATGCGGCTTATGCTGAGTCGGTTTGTGCTACAGAGGAGTTGAAGTTTTATAAAGAAAATGTTGATCCGGCAGACATGACCCCTCTGAAGAAGCCCAGCACCGAGCATGACCCGACACTGAAATTCAAACCGGCTGATGAGACTAAACTTGTTGACTTTGTTCCTGGCGATTCATCCAAACAGTTTAGCATCAACACCAATCTGGATCCAAAATAGGAAAGCGCGCTCATCGAGTTCATCTGTGAGAACCGGGACATTTTTGCATGGAAGCCTTCTGACATGCCAGGTGTGCCGAGGGAACTCGCTGAGCACACTCCCAATATTGATCCCAAGTTTAAACCGGTCAAGCAGTTTCTTCGCCGCTTCAACGAGGAAAGACGCAAGGCCATTGGTGAAGAGGTAGCCCTACTGTTGGCTGCTGGGTTTATCATTGAAGTATTCCACCCCGAGTGGTTGGCTAATCCGGTGCTTGTTCTCAAGAAAAACGGCACTTGGTGTATGTGCGTGGACTACACAGACTTGAATAAAGCTTGTCCAGCCGATCCCTTTGCTCTCCCACGTATTGATCAGATTATTGATGCGACGGCGGGTTGTGAGCGCCTGAGTTTCTTGGATGCTTATTCAGGTTATCATCAGATCAAGATGGCGGTTAAGGACCAGGAGAAGACAACCTTCATCACTCCCTTTGGAGCCTTCTGCTATGTTTCTATGCCCTTTGGGCTCAAGAGTGCCCAGGCAACTTATCAGCGTTGTGTGCAGAACTGTCTTCACACGCAGATTGGGCATAATGTTCATGCCTATGTGGATGACATAGTGGTAAAATCCAGGAAGAAGGAAACCCTGATAGGTGACCTCAAGGAGACGTTTGACAATCTTCGGGTTTACAAAATGATGCTTAATCCGGACAAATGTGTTTTTGGTGTTCCGGCAGGCAAGTTATTAGGCTTTCTGGAGTCCAACAGAGGCATTGAGGCTAATCCAGAAAAAATCAAAGCGATTACATCCCTGGCTAAACCGAAGTGTATCAATGATGTTCAGCGTCTGTCAGGTTGGATTGCAGCCCTTAGCCGGTTTATCAGCCGTTTGGGAGAGAAGGCGATTCCTTCGTATCAGATGTTGAAAAAGACAGACGATTTCGTCTAGAGTGACGCAGCTAATGCGGCTTTTGAGGAGATAAAGCGGCAGTTGGTTGAACCGCTGGTTCTTGCTGCTCCAGTTGACAATGAGCCCTTGCTATTATATGTGGCTGCCAATGCCTGAGCGGTCAGTGTGGCAATTGTGGTTGAGCGTAAGGAGGCCGGGAAGGAGTATCCAGTTCAATGACCCGTGTATTACATCAGTGAAGTCCTGATCGATTCAAAACAACGCTATCCACATTGGCAGAAGTTGGTGTATGGAGTTTTTATGGCAAGTCGAAAGCTCAAGCAATACTTTCAAGGCCATCCCATCATAGTGGTTAGTTCCGCTCCTTTGGGTGATATAATTCAGAACAGGGAAGCAACTGGCCGGGTTGCAAAGTGGGCAATTGAGCTTGGTCCACATGGTTTGAAGTATATGCCTCGAACGGCCATCAAATCTCAGGCACTTTTCGACTTCATCAATGATTGGACCGAGTTACAGGCACCAGAGGACAAACTGGACAGCACATACTAGACTATTCACTTTGATGGTTCAATGCAATTGGAGGGCTCGGGGCTGGAGTTGTTCTTAATTCCCCTTGAGGTGATAAAATTTGCTATGTTCTCCGCTTAATGTATCCCTGTACTAACAATGCAGCTGAGTGCGAAGCTTTACTCCATGGTCTCCGCGTGGCTAAGGAAATGAACTTAAGTCGAGTTCGTTGTTTTGGAGATTCTGATCTGGTGGCTCAGCAAGTTTCTGGTACTTGGGATTCTAAGGATCCACTCATGGCGGCTTATAGACGTGAGGTGGATATTGTGGTAGGTCACTTTAAGGGTTACCAGGTTGAGCACATTGACCAGCGCAAAAACGAAGCAGCAGACGCTTTAACCTGGCAGGGATCTCAGCGTAAACCAGTACCACCCAATACCTTTTTAGATATCCTGCATAACCCGTCTCTTAAGTTGCCTTCAGAGGAAGATTTAGCTCTTCCTGATCCAGAGGCTCAATTGGTGGCCGCTTTACACATCATTCCGGATTGGACGGTTCCATATTTGGCGTATATGAACCGGGGCGAGCTACCACATGATGAGGTTTTTGCCAGGCAGATAATCCGGCGGTCCAAGTCCATGGTTGTTCACAATGGTGAGTTACACCATTGCAGTGTCTCAGGCGTGTTTCAATGTTGTGTTTCTCGTGAAGAAGAACAACAGATTCTACGTGAAATCCATGAAGGGGATTGTGGTCACCATGCCGGTTCAAAATCCTTGGTTGCTAAAGCCTTTCGTCATGGGTTTTACTGGTTGACAGCTCATGCTGATGCGGAAGATCTGGTAAAGCGGTGTGACGCTTGTCAGAAGTTTTCACGCCGAGCTCATGTTCCGGCTCAAGAATTGAGGATGATTCCTATCACTTGGCCGTTTGCCACTTGGGGGCTTGATATGGTGGGACCCTTTAAGCGTTCCAAGGATAAGAAGACTCACCTGTTGGTGGCGGTTGATAAATTTACCAAGTGGGTTGAAGTGGAGCGTGTCAGCAAGTGTGATGCGGCTACGGCTATTCAATTTCTCAAAAAGATTATCTTCACTTTGGCTTTCCACACAGTATTATCACGGATAATGGTACAAACCTTTCTAAAGGGGAGATGGAGGATTTCTGTCAGAGAGAGCACATCCGGCTTGACTTAGCATCTGTGGCGCACCCTCAGTCCAATGGTCAAGCGGAGAGAGCCAATCAAGAAATCTTGAAGGGTATTAAACCCCGACTCATGGTTCCCTTAAAGCGTGCGCCGGGTTGTTGGGTGGAAGAATTTCCTTCTGTGTTATGGAGCATCAACACCACCCCCAATAGATCAACAGGTTACACACCTTTCTTCATGGTTTACGGGGCTAAGGCTATCCTCCCAAGTGATATTCGTCATGACTCGCCCCGGGTTGCTAATTATGTTGAAGCGGACAATGAGCAAGCACACCAAGAGGCGCTGGACCTGTTAGATGAGAAACGGGACATGGCTTTGGCTCGATCGGCGGTTTATCAACAAGACCTACGGCGTTATCACAGCTGCTGGGTTAAGACACGAACCTTTCAAGAAGGCGACTTGGTGCTCCGGCTCATCCAGGATCAGACCGATATGCACAAGTTATCCCCACCTTGGGAAGGACCCTTTGTGGTCAGCAAAAATCTGCACAACGGATCATACTATCTCATTGACATTCGAGAAGACTCACGCAGTTCTGAGGAGGAGACCCGGCGGCCTTGGAACATAGCTCTCCTTCGGCCTTACTACACTTGAGCCATAGGCTTTCTTATGTACATATTTCGACAATGTATATATTATGATCAATATAATAAACCAGCATCCTTGCTATAAGCAGGGCCTCTGCTGTTTTTCTCTCAAATATCCTTTGAGTTACATGGGGGCTTCAGCTGACAAAGCGGAGTACTACCTGTTAAACCGGCTATCATGCCATAATACAGCTTGGGAGCTTCACACCCAAGGGGCCAAAGAGAGTCTGGATGCTATGCACAGCTCAAACATAGGCACCCATGAGCACAACTCACAAAAGTTACTTGGGGGCTCCTTGTGTCAAATACCATGGAGTTTGAAAGGACCCTTGTAGCTGGGTATCGACCCACGGCTTGGAAGCCTGGTGTATTCACCTAAAACCCCGGGTTAACCTGCCTTCATCAAGTAAGCCACTCCTATCCAGGTAATCCTGGCATGACCCATCGAACGTTTGATAGTTACTCTCATTGAGACCCTGAACTTGTCAAAGTTAAAACGATGATTGGTTAGTTGGAGGCCCATCTTAAAAGGCTTTGTCAAATGGTTCAACTCAGTGGCTTGGCAGCCCATGAAAAGCCTCGAATTTGGGCCTGGCAGCCCTTGAAAAGCCTCGACTACAAGTTCTATTTGCTTCCTGAAGTTTTCTCTCCCTTGTTAAGGTTTTGAGTTAAACCGGCGTCTCTTGACCCGTACGACTTTTCAGTCATTATATTAACCCGGTGTTTGTTAACCCGGCTTCGTTTGCAACTACACGTTGTCAGACCTCATTGTTGAATCGGAGTTTCTTAACCCGACCTGGCTTTGACTACATGTCACCAGTTTTGATCACCCGGTGTTTATTATAACCCGGTATGACCCCTTACACACCATCATTACATGGTGAGAGGTCAAATAATTCAAAATTTGGGTTTACACCCTTACTACAACAAAACGTTGGTAACAGACTAAGTGATTTCATATCACAGGTATGAGTTATTTCATATTTATTCCGCTTTGGTTATTAGCCAGGCTTTATCTTGGGCATTATGACCCGTCCAGCGGTAAACCGCCAGGACAATTCTTTTTATGCAGACATAGGGATTGCATACTATATTATGGTATATGAACCAACATTGAAACTATCATGGCGGATCACATAAAGTATCTCCCAATGTATGATGGCAGCACATCAAAGTATTTTTACTAGCCTATTACAAGGCGATTTACGGCACAAAATATGGAATTGTTTCTTCCAACAGAACAATTTCTGAAGCGTCAACCAAATTGCCGGATCAAGCATTGTCACCATGTTGATGTGAAGTGGATGGGTCATATGGTGTCGGTTCAGCCTCCTCCTCCCCATCCAGTGGCTGGAAGTCAGAGGTGGTCCAGTCAATCCGGGTTAAGGCCTGAAAGACAGCCTCTCCACTTATAAGTTCAGTCGGATCAACGTCAGGGGCGTAAGTGTGCTTACGGATTGGCGGAATAAGATTTTGCACTTCCGGAATGACAACCTCAATCCGTTTGTTGTTGGCATCATAGAAGGACCGGTGAACCGTCAAGTTAGCTTCTTCTGCCAACTGACTCGCCAGCGGATGCATCTCCCTTGTCACTTTTTTGAGGGCTTCATTGTCAAACTCTGCCCCGTTTTCTTGTTCATTGGGAAAGCCCTTGGCAATTTCAACCGGATCTAGATCAGCTATCCATGCTTTGGCTCGGGTAAGTGCTAACAAGGCTCCAGCCCTGGCAGCGGATCACTTCACCTCTTCTATCTGTGCTGGCGTCATGGATAACCTGGCCAGAGTGTCCTTGATCAATGTTGGGGCCGAATTGTTATAGGAGGTTGCGCAGATAACCCGTTGGGCACCTTTATACAGCTGTTCAATCAGCGTATAGGCTGCCTTTAGTTTCATCCGCATATCAGAGCCCAGATGAGCAATGCGGCCACCTACAGCGGTTTAAGGATTTCATTGTTAAACCGGCAAAATTTCAAAGATGGTCATACATGAGGCCTTGGCAAAAGGTACTCACCAAATATTGCAGAGGTCATGGCATTCACTTGGCGCTTCAATCCAGTAAGCTCTTCCGCCACCGGTTTAAGAGCCGATTCGGCGTCTTCCGCCCGCTTCAGCAATGCAGCCTTCTCAGTATCCCAGTTGACACGCTCAGTCTTGAACCATTCTTTGAGTTGTTCCATGGTGGTCAAAGCGGTTTTCAACTCATCCTTGACCTTGATGGTTTCTGCTTGTTGGGATTTAAGATTCTCTTGAAGATCAGCAATTTGAGAGCTTTATTGATTTATCTTAGTCTGCAACAACCAGAAGAGTAGGTCAATATCTTTTTGAAAGTCCCAGGCATATAACCAGTTATACACTTGGCACATGGGGGCTAATGCGGATTACTTTTTTCTACTGATTATTTGAAGTCCCAAGGATCAATATAAGTTTTAATCCTGGCACTTGGGGTCTAATGTGTGTTTGATCAAAAAATACACAAGGAAAATCAACAAAGTATAGTATGGAATATAGAAGTCCCGGTTTGACTTCGCAAGACAAATCGGCTCTTGGGGGCTACAATACAATGAAGGTACATAATAAAAGATCAAAGTGTTTACCTCATAGCATTCCTTCATCAGATTTACCAAACCGGCCTCGTAATCCCGGCTTGTGAAGAGGCGGTTCAAGAAACCAGAATGAAGATCCTGAGCAGACAGATCAGCATAGCTTGACAAGTCGGTCTTCCCTTTCCCCTTGCTCATAAAAGCAAATTCGTCCTTGGCAGAATGTTTGGACAAAACAACTGGATTGCCCGGGGCGGTATACACAGTGCCAGTAACAACAACATCATCATCTTTGGCTAGGCTCGATGGATTGACATTTTCTTTAACTGGGCTTGGCGGTTTGGTAGCAGGGCTTGGCGGATCAGCAGTTGAATCCCGCCGATCAACAATTGGACTTGGAGGGGTGGCATGAGGATTTTATGTATCAACATGTGTCTCCGGATCAGCCTCCGGCGGGTTCGCATCAGCACCTGGGTTTTGCGGAGCAGAGTCATCTATGACAAGCTCAGGATTTTCGCCAGCATTTTCTGGGGTCTTCTCTGGATCAACATCGCCAGTAGGACCGATGGTCTTAGCTTTCTTGCTCAATCGGGCCTTGGCGCTACAACATCAAAAGTAAGAGTATGATAAACCGACGCATGAAGAAACTAATCAAAAAGTAATATGCTTACCCAGCGACAGTCTTGAGGGGAGGCAGCTGAGTCGTGGATGAACCGCCAGACGAACTATTAGATGCCTGGTAATTCGGATCAGACGGATTGAGTGGGCATCAGAAGAAACCCTTCAAAGGATAAAGTTTTTCTGGAGAACAAATCACCTCTGGACGACGCTTCCGGGTTGGTGTATCTGGTAAATCGGACGAGGTGATTTGCTGACCACTGTGCCGGGTTGTGCGACGCTCTTCAGCTTGCTGTGTCTTTGAAAGCACAAGTGCTCCCTAGGCGGTTTTGGTAATTAATGACAACATATCTCTTGTTGGACTAACACGTTTATCTAGTATGTTTCAGATAAGTTCAACAATGGAGTGGCATGGACTAAAGGATGTGGGAACTCCTTCAAGATGCTAAGGACAAAGGATTGGCTCAAGCTTCAAGCTCAAGACTCTTCATTTTACATTTTAGTGATCCAAGATCACATTGAGTCTATAGGAAAAGCCAATACTATCAAGGAGGGATGAGGTGTTGCTTAATGAGCCTCTTGCTTCAAGTGCTTAGTGATATGCTCCAAATACCCTCAACTACTTTCCCACTTCCACACATATGTCCTAAACCTAAAGTCAAACTTGGCTCCACCGATTCTTTCTATCCGGCGCCACCGAGTTTGGATATCTTAGCCACTGCCACAAACCCTAAGCAAATCGGTTTCACCGATAGGGATCTCGGTCTCACCGAGATGGGATTGTAATCTCTCTGTGTATGTCCATTACCAAAATCGGTCTCACCGAGTTTGAGCAATCGGTACTACTGAGATTACATTGCAAACTCTCTGGTTAACTTATTATCAAAATCGGTCCCACCTAGTTTGATAATCGGTCAAACCGAGTTTGCTTGACCAACTCTCTAGTTTGCTAATTAACAAAATTAGTCTCACCGAGTTTGTGTAATCGGTCTCACCGAGATTACGTTATGCCCTAACCCTAACCGAATCGGTCCTACCGAGTTGCATTTCGGTCCCACCGAAAACCCTAACGGTCACATTATTTGCTAAATCGGTCTGACCGAGTTTAACGATTCGGTCCCACCGAGTTTGGTAGATTGTGTGTAACAGTTAGATTTTGTGTGGAGGCTATATATACCCCTCCACCTCCTCTTCATTCGTGGAGAGAGCCATTAGACTGAACCTACACTTCCAGTATCCTATTTCTGAGAGAGAACTACCTACTCATGTGTTGAGGCCAAGATATTCCATTCCTACCATATGAATCTTGATCTCTAGCCTTCCCCAAGTTGCTTTCCACTCAAACCCTCTTTCCACCAGATCCAAATCCTACGAGAGAGAGTTGAGTGTTGGGGAGACTATCATTTGAAGCACAAGAGCAAGGAGTTCATTATCAACGCACCATTTGTTACTTGTTGGAGAGTGGTGTCTCCTAGATTGGCTAGGTGTCACCTGGGAGCCTCCGACAAATATTGTGGAGATGAACCAAGGAGTTTGTAAGGGCAAGGAGATCGCCTACTTCGTGAAGATCTACCGCTAGTGAGGCAAGTCCTTCATGGGCGACGGCCATGGTGGGATAGACAAGGTTGCTTCTTCGTGGACCCTTCGTGGGTGGAGCCCTCCGTGGACTCGCGCATCCGTTACCCTTCGTGGGTTGAAGTCTCCATCAATGTAGATGTACGATAGCACCACCTATCGGAACCACGCCAAAAACATCCGTGTCTCC
Organism: Triticum aestivum; assembly: GCF_018294505.1. Classification (NCBI taxonomy): domain Eukaryota; kingdom Viridiplantae; phylum Streptophyta; class Magnoliopsida; order Poales; family Poaceae; genus Triticum; species Triticum aestivum. The sequence continues at coordinate 464,109,186 of NC_057801.1, forward strand.
AATTGCGTTTGAATACTCCAAACCCTTCCCTTTACATTCTTGCAAGTTGCATGCTTTATTTTCCGCTGCTCATATACTCTTTACATGCTTGCTTGCTATATGTTGTGAATGTTAAACTTGTGCCTAAACTCCACTTAAACTTTAAAGAAACTTAAAAACTGCAACTTTGGTACTTAGTGTCTAATCACCCCCCCTCTAGACACCTCTTCTCAAGGTCCTACAAGTGGTATCAGAGCATTGGTCTCCATTGCTTTGGTTTAATCACCATTGGAGGAAGATGGATGAGTCTACTTTGGGGAGTCTTAGAAATAGAGTGCCTATTCTTGATGGAGAGTATTTTCATGAGTGGAAAAAATGAGATGCTTGTCATTTTCAATCAATATCATTTTAACAAGTACATTGCTAGTCCTTGTGCACCTTGTGTTGATCCTATGCATCCTACCCTTGATGAGTCTATTGACATGGTTTGGAATCTTAGAACTATTAATCTTATCACTAGAGGATTGCCTAGAAACTTGATTATAAAACTGCCTACTCTTGAGTGTGCCTACACTATATGGAAATTTCTTGAGGAACGATTTCCTGATTATTCTTTGAAAAATCTTGATGAAATTCTCCATAAGTCTATTGCCTTGAGTAAGATGAGTACTAGTGATCCTATGTTTGGTGATCGTCTATTTGAGCTTACAAACCTTATGCGTGCCAAAGGAAATGTTGGTATTATTAGTGATATTATTTCCGAAGCTATAAAAATTCATAGACAAGATCATTGTCAAAATCACTCTAACGAATCACCCTCTCTAGGATTTGATCCACCACATGACGATGTTGAACATGGATACTATGATGAGGATGATGATAGTGACTTCGATCTTGATGATGCAATGAGACATTTTGGTCTTATGGCCAATCTTCGGGGATATATGTTAGGAGGAAAGGAATGGGTCCTTGACAGTGTCTGTACCAATCACATGACCGGAGATAAAGACATGTTTCGTGAGCTTGCTGATAATGATAGTCCTCGAAAGTATGTCACTTTCGGTGACAACTCAAAGGGTAGGGTGTTTGGCCTTGGTAAGGTGTCCATCTTACATGATAGCTCCATACAAAATGTCATGCTCGTTGAATCTCTTGGGTACAACTTACTTTCAGTATCTAGACTTGCTGATTTCGGTTTACATGTTCTATTTACTGAAGTAGATTGCCAAGTGTTTCATCGAGATAATCATAAAATGGTCTTTACTGGTGTGCGTAGAGGTGATCTATACATTGTTGATTTCACTAAAAAGGCTCAACCTAAAACTTGCTTCATTGCTAAATCCTCAAAAGGTTGGTTATGGCATAGACGACTAGGTCACGTTGGCATGAGAAACCTTGACAAGCTTATTAAGGGGAATCATATCCTTGGAGTTAATGGTGTCATATTTGATAAGGATAGACTTTACAGTGCTTCAAGCAGGTACACAGGTTGGAGGAAGGCATCCCGTGAAGAACATCATGACCACGAAAAGGCCACTCGAGCTACTTCACATGGATCTCTTTGGTCCCAACTCTTACAAGAGTCTCGGTGGAAATTCTTTTGGTCTAGTTATAGTTGATGATTTTTCCAGATTTACGTGGGTGTTCTTTCTCGATGATAAATCGCAGGTTCAGAAGATCTTCAAAAACTTCGCTAGGAAGGCCCAAAATCAATTTGAAGTGAAGATCAAGAAGGTTCGCAGCGACAACGGAACGGAGTTCAAGAACGCAAATGTGGACACCTTTCTTGACGAAGAAGGGATTTCACACGAGTTCTCGGCTACGTACACACCTCAACAAAATGGAGTTGTTGAGAGGAAGGACCGGACGCTCATCGAAATGGCGAGAACGATGCTTGATGAGTACAAGACGCCGAAGCACTTTTGGACAGAAGTGGTTGAGACAGCTTGTCATGCAACAAATCGCTTGTATCTTCACAAGCTACTCGGCAAGACGGCATACGAGCTACTCACCGGTAGCAAACCCCAAGTTGGATACTTTTGAGTATTCGGCTCAAAGTGCTACATTCTTGATAACCATCGTCATTCTAAATTTGCTCCTAAGTCTCATGAAGGTTTCCTACTAGGTTATGGCTCAAACTCTCACATTTACCGTGTCTACAACAATTTCACCCGAAAGGTTGAAGAGACGGTAGATGTGAAGTTTGATGAATCTAACAGCTCGCAAGTAGAGCAATTGCCAATTGATGTAGGAGACAAAGATCCTTCGGAAGCAATCCAAGACTTTTCTATTGGCAAGGTCCGTCCAACGGAGGTGAAGGAGAGTACCTCGTCCGTCCAAGTGGAAGCTTCTACTTCACGACAAGGTGAACCAAGAGTTCATACGGAAGCATCCACAAGTGGGACACACAAAGATGAAGAAAACGAGGAAGTGCATCAAGATGAACGTCAACAACCTCCTTCTCCACCATGACAATAGAACGAGAACGCCAACAATAAAGAAGGCCAAGAAGAAGAACATGATGAAGAAGATGTTCAACGAAGATCCAAGCAAAATCTTTCACGAGTTCGAGCAAGAATTGCTAAATACCATCCCGTCGAACAAATCTACAATGATATTCAAACCAGGAGAATCACTCGCTCTAAAACTCGTTTAGCTAACTTTTGTGAAAACTATTCTTTCATCTCTAGCATTGAACCTATGAAGGTCGAAGAAGCATTGGAAGATCTGGATTGGATAAATGCTATGCATGAAGAGCTACACAACTTTGAGAGGAACCAAGTTTGGACATTGGTTGAGAAGCCCGACAACAACCACAACATCATCGGTACCAAATGGGTGTTTCGCAACAAGCAAGATGAAGATGGACAAGTAGTTCGCAACAAAGCACGTCTTGTCGCCCAAGGCTACACACAAGTCGAAGGTATGGACTATGGTGAGACTTATGCTCCCGTTGCTAGACTTGAGTCTATTCGCATCTTACTTGCCTATGCTAATCACCATGATATCACCTTGTACCAAATGGACATTAGAAGTGCTTTTCTAAATGGCGAAATAGAGGAGGAAGTTTATGTTAAACAACCTCTCGGCTTTGTCAATCCTAAGAAACCCAATCATATTTACAAACTTCACAAAGCTCTTTATGGACTTAAACAAGCTCCTAGAGCATGGTATAAATGCTTGACCAAGTTCCTTATTGAAAAAGGCTTTGGAATTGGGAAAATTGATTCTACTCTTTTTACTAAAAGGGTTAATGGTGAACTCTTTGTGTGCCAAACTTATGTTGATGATATTATATTTGGTTCAACTAACCCTCATTCTAGTGAAAAGTTTGGGAAGCTAATGTCGGAGAAGTTTGAGATGTCTATGATGAGTGAACTCAAATTCTTTCTTGGGTTGCAAATCAAGCAAACTAAGGAAGGTACTTTTGTCTCTCAAACGAAGTACACTAAGGACTTATTCAAGAAGTTCAATATGCAAGAATGCAAAGGTATGACTACACCCATGCCTACTAGTGGACATCTTGATTTGACCAAAGATGGTGAACCGGTTGATCAAAAGGTTGATCGCTCTATGATTGGTTCATTGTTATATCTATGTGCTTCACGTCCTGATATTATGCTAAGTGTGTGCATGTGTGCACGATATCAAGATGCTCCTAAAGAATGTCATCTTAAGGCTGTGAAAAGGATAGTGAGATACTTAATACATACACCAAATTTTGGCATTTGGTATCCTAAGAGGGCCTCTTTCAATATTATTGGCTATTCCAACTCGGACTATGCCGGAGACAAGGTTGATAGAAAGTCCACTTCGGGTACTTGTCAATTTCTTGGTAGATATCTTGTGTCTTGGTCCTCCAAGAAACAAAACTCGGTATCCTTATCCACCGCCGAAGCTGAATATATTGCCGCTGGTTCATGTTGTGCTCAATTACTTTGGATGACCCAAACTCTTAAAGATTATGGGATATATGTGAGACATGTTCCATTGCTTTGTGATAATTAAAGTGCTATCAAAATTGGTCATAATCCTGTGCAACATTCTCGAACTAAGCATATTGAAGTTCGTCATCATTTCATTCGAGATCATGTTGCTAAGGGTGAAATTGATCTATAAGCATGTTCGCACCGAAAAGCAATTAGCAGATATATTCACTAAACCTCTTGATGAGAAAGTGTTTTCCAGGTTAAGAGGAGAATTGAACATCATTGATGCTTCAAACTTGGAGTAGAAACTCCATTGGATACATGCAAGACATGAGCTTATGACTAATCCTTGATATTTCTCTTATGATGAAAAACTTATGTCTTGGATATATTTGTATCTTGCATGTTATCTAACCCATGTAGGTACTTGGTTGAATCAAATTCCATGAGGTTGAAACCTACTCATATCTTGAGCAATCTCTACATCACCAAGTCTCTACACAAAGGTGGTTGAAGACAAGGAAGCACGAAACCATTCAAACATATCCTTTGACAAATTCTATGTTGAGTTTCATGATTGTCATTTTTGGATATACAAGTGCTCTTCCTTGCAAGAACTAACCCATGTAGGTAGATGGACTCAAATTCCAAGTGGTGCTCCAAATTCTTGATGAGCTACATCAACCTTGAGCAACCCACGCAAGTTCAACTACATGGACAACACCACCAACCAAGGTATGTTATTCCATCTTAGAGAAGCTTTACTCCGAGTCATGAGTTAAAGCAACTCGACAAGATGTGAATACATCAAGATGCTTAAACGAAAAATGGCAACCCCATTTTGAGCTTAAACGATGAGTATGACCTATGATCAAGTGATCTCACTTGACTCCTAAGTCAATATACTCTAACATAGGTGACTTTGTCGCCGACCATCTCTAGATGAAGTTCTCCTGTGTTCTTTTCTGTGTTTTTGCATTTGTCTCATGCATATGTGTTTCCCCTTTCAAAAAAAAAACTTCATCTAGATTTCTTTTTGATTTCTCTGCATTTTCTGCATCTAATTCCTTGCAAATCTTTGTGATTGAATCTTTACTAAGTCTAGTGAGCTGAGGTGACAAGTGTTTTCTCTGCGATGAACTCGGTTTCCACCGATTAGTTATTTTCGGTCCAACCGAATTCTTTCGGTACAACCGAAGCATACCACTCGATGCCACTGACTTCACAACAGGAAAATCAGTTTGTCACTTATTTTGTGATTCTTCTGATCCAGCTCCACTCAGTGAATCTTGTCCTCTACAAGCATCACATTTTTATCATTTCCCTTGTGCTGTGACTCAAGGACCATACCCATTCGACGGATTCTAGAAAAACCTTCTTGGAAATTGATGTCAAAGGGGGAGAGGTCACATCAAAGCTTATCATTTAGAGAGAGATCACATCAGAGAATATATCACCTCCTCAGGGGGAGAAAGAGATCTCCAGGGGGAGAGAATACTCAGTAGAAAGTATCTCTCAAGGATCCCAGATGCTTGGTGTTCAAGAGGAGAGATGCCACATGTCTTACTGAGGGGAAAGACATGTTCATATGTGCTTATTTGCATTAGTTTGCATTAGCTCTGTTCATTTATATCTTTCGGCTCTGATTTTCTGTTCCCTATCTTCTCCCAGTATCCCATGCTAGATTCAGGGGGAGCAAGACATCTAAGGGAAAGAAATCATTTAAATTCATTGCATATCTTTACTCTTGGGGACATGTCTAATCCAATGTGGTACTTAGTACTCACTCTCTACATGTCATCCCAGTCTTGGTATTCTTGTGGTTTCTTCTGTTTGCTCTGGCTAGTAGATGCACCTGTGTTATCTAACCTTGTTTACGCAGGTTCATTCCATCCTAAGCCAACTCAAGACTACAAGGTAAGTATATGCATCACAATCATGTGTATGAGGAATTCTTGCTGATGTACATACTGTTTGCAAGAAGGACTCATGGGCATGAAGGTATTTCCTTTAATATTCTTTGCTCTGATGCATATGGCCAAGATACATGTAACACATTGCCTGCTCTATCATGGTTATGCTATCACATGCTTCTATATTTCATATTCAGATGATTGCATACATGTAGGGGGAGCCTATGCTTGTTACATGTATTTCCAAAGCTTTACTTGCTATTCTTTATATCTTTATCTAAAGCTTTGATGTATGTTGCCATCAATTACCAAAAAGGGGGAGATTGAGAGCACAAGTGCTCCCTAGGTGGTTTTGGCAATTATGACAACATGTCTCTTGTTGGACTAACACATTTATCTAGTATGTTTCAGATAAGTTCAACAATGGAGTGGCATGGACTAAAGGATGTGGGAACTCCTTCAAGATGCTAAGGACAAAGGATTGGCTCAAGCTTCAAGCTCAAGACTCTTCATTTTACATTTTAGTGATCCAAGATCACATTGAGTCTATAGGAAAAGCCAATACTATCAAGGAGGGATGTGGTGTTGCTTAATGAGCCTCTTACTTCAAGTGCTTAGTGATATGCTCCAAATACCCTCAACTACTTTCCCACTTCCACACATATGTCCTAAACCTAAAGTCAAACTCGGCTCCACCTATTCTTTCTATCCGGCGCCACCGAGTTTGGATATCTTAGCCACTGCCACAAACCCTAAGCAAATCGGTTTCACCGATAGGGATCTCGGTCTCACCGAGATGGGATTGTAATCTCTCTGTGTATGTCCATTATCAAAATCGGTCTCACCAAGTTTGAGCAATTGGAACTACCGAGATTGCAATGCAAACTCTCTGGTTAACTTATTATCAAAATCGGTCCCACCGAGTTTGATAATCGGTCAAACCGAGTTTGCCTGACCAACTCTCTGGTTTGCAAATTACCAAAATCGGTCTCACCGAGTTTGTGTAATCGGTCTCACCGAGATTACGTTATGCCCTAACCCTAACCGAATCGGTCCTACCGAGTTGCATTTCGGTCCCACCGAAAACCCTAATGGTCACATTATTTGCTAAATCGGTCTGACCGAGTTTAACAATTTGGTCCCACCGAGTTTGGTAGATTGTGTGTAACGGTTAGATTTTGTGTGGATGCTATATATACCCCTCCACCTCCTCTTCATTCGTGGAGAGAGCCATCAGACTCAACCTACACTTCTAGTATCCTATTTCTGAGAGAGAACTACCTACTCATGTGTTGAGGCCAGGATATTCCATTCCTACCATATGAATCTTGATCTCTAGCCTTCCCCAAGTTGCTTTCCACTCAAACCCTCTTTCCACCAGATCCAAATCCTACAGAGAGAGTTGAGTGTTGGGGAGACTATCATTTGAAGCACAAGAGCAAGGAGTTCATTATCAACGCACCATTTGTTACTTGTTGGAGAGTGGTGTCTCCTAGATTGGCTAGGTGTCACTTGGGAGCCTCCGACAAAGATTGTGGAGTTGAACCAAGGAGTTTGTAAGGACAAGGAGATCGCCTACTTCGTGAAGATCTACCGCTAGTGAGGCAAGTCCTTCGTGGGCGACGGCCATGGTGGGATAGACAAGGTTGCTTCTTCGTGGACCCTTCATTGGTGGAGCCCTCCGTGGACTCGCGCAGCCATTACCCTTTGTGGGTTGAAGTCTCTATCAACGTGGATGTACGATAGCACCACCTATCGGAACCACACCAAAAACATCCGTGTCTCCAATTCCATTTGAATCCTCCAAACCCTTCCCTTTACATTCTTGCAACTTGCATGCTTTATTTTCCGCTGCTCATATACTCTTTGCATGCTTGCTTGCTATATGTTGTGAATGTTAAACTTGTGCCTAAACTCCACTTAAACTTTAAAGAAACTTAAAAACTGCAACTTTGGTACTTAGTGTCTAATCACCCCCCCTGTACACACCTCTTCTCAAGGTCCTATAGTCTTCAAAGAAAATTTTGGATCCAAATGAGCAAGGGGTGAGAGCGTTTTACTTTCCGAATTGCACGGCGAACTCTTTGAACCGACACAAGATCTGACTCGGAAGAAAGAGAGATTACCTCAACATGGTCTGCACGGCTGGCCTCTGCGTTATCCTGGGAATAATGATTGTCAATAAGGTGTATGAAAAAGGAACCAGGTGAGTCAAGTTCTACCACTGCATCCGATTCATCAACATCTTCTGGCGGATCAGAAGACTCGGCGGTTTTCTTCTTGGCAATTTTCTTGGTGGCCTTGGTCTTTGCACGAGGAGCCCTGGCCGGTTTATTCCGTTTCCAAAAGGAGTTGTTGGCCTGTAAAATTAAAGCAAAGGGATGTTAGCACGTTATTAAAGCGGAGGCGAATCAGCAAGCATTAAGCTGAACTTTACCGCTGGCGGTTGATTGGAGGCGCAAAAAGGTGGCAACCCGGTTTGGCTACATGCAGAGATCGTTTCGTCAAGCATCTTCTTCACAGATTCAATAACTGCAAGGTCCGTCATTACTATTTCATGATATCATTGAGGATCTTTGACGTTGCTAGTATATTCATGCATCAATCCGGGGCAGCGGCTTAAAGGCAGAATGCCCCAAGAAACCCAGCAGCGGACAAGATCAATGCCAGTCAAACTGTTAGCCATAAGAGCCCGGAGCTTCACGAGTTGAGGCGCATAAGTTTTCCGTTCTGCGGCGGTTAAGCATGAAGGTAATGGGTGACCATTGCTAAGCCGGTGAGGGCGGTAACCCGACAAAGGGTTTTCTCCATCAGGGGCAGTGTTCCGGCAATAAAACCAAGTTTGGTCCCAATCTTTAGGATGGCTATGATGTTTTGCATGAGGGAAATCAACTTCTTTCCTCTTCTAAATTGAAACCCCACCAAGTTCTATGTTGGGACCATCAGAGAACTCCGTACGGTGGTTTAAATGGAAAAAATCCCGGAACAACTCCACAGATGGTTCTTCTTGAAGGTAAACTTCGCAGAACACTTGAAAGTTGCATATATTGGACACGGAGTTCGGTCCAATATCTTGTGGATGGAGTTGGAAGCTTGCAAGAACATCCCGGAATTTTTTTGATCCGGGCGGGCTGAATCCCCGGTCTAAGTGTTGCATAAATACAATCACTTCTCCATCTTGAGGTTCGGGTGGGCATTCAGAGCCCGGAACTCGCCAATGAAGGACCCTTTTTGAAGCCAAAGCGCCAGTGGTGACATATCCGTTGATTTTTGTCTCCGTGATCCGGGACGGAACCCAGTTGCAAGCAGAGAATTGTTTGGTCATCTCGGAAGACAAACTGTGAAATGAAAAATGAAGGACGGTTTACAATTGACGGTTTAAGTGTACTATTCAGTGTTAAACCAAAAAATTGCCGTTCAAGTTCAGTTGGTGGTTTACATGAGGGCTAATGGTGTATGGCGGATTGACTATTAAAGGTTAAACCGCACCTAAGCAGAAGAGCCAGAGTCCAAAAATCTACTAAGTGTTTACAGAAACAAGTTTCACAATCTGGCAGAATAATTTTGGATCTACCATGGTTAAAAAGAGAAAATTTCTCTGAACCCTACAATGGCGCTAAGAGGAACAAAAAAGATCCAGACGGAGTCCGTTCAGGTGCGGCAAGATGCTATGGTATGGTGAACTAACAATATGATTCTAACCGCAGATCAAAGCTATTAGGCGCATATATAATCTCAGTAAAAGGACTAAGAGAAGGGCGCGGAAGAACTGAAGAACGGCGATGAGCACAGATGAACTCGAAGCCCTAATGGAGATCTAGGGTTACAGGAAAGTGGACTTACCAGAGCCACTCAGTGGCGGAGGAACATTGCAAGGACTCTGGTGCGGACAGGGTGATGCAGCGGCCTTGGTTGGTGCAGATTTGAAGGTCGACGGCGGCGGCGGTGCTGGGGCTCTTCGGGTCGCGAGGAGGAAGAAGAGGAGAAAGGGGAGAAAGTGGACGGACCCTTCGGGTGTATTTATAACGAGGCAGGAAGATAAGTGACAGGCGCAAAAATCAAGGAGCCTGAAGCGGCAAGGTGGGCGCGGCTGACGCCTCGATTTTCGGGAGATCATTAATGAAGGAATCTTTTTAATCATTTTTTACGAAGATGATGTCATGTTGGTCCGTTGCTGTGACCAAAGGATGACGTCACCGTGGCGGTTCAACAAAATTTGCAGGAGAAGATATCATGGCGGTTTATGAGAGATATAAGGAGATGCTCGCAGAAATTCTTAAGTTTTAAGGATTGACATGAACAGGTTCAAATCAATCTGGGGCCTAATGTTGGGGATATAACTACTGGATGTAAATCGCCCAGGAGGGGCCGGTTCACCTTCAACTACCTTGAAGCCCACGAAGACCTCGAAGATGGCGCTTTACTAATGAAGCTTAGAGGCCCAGAGCCCAAAGGCAGATTAGGGACCATAGTGGCAAACCACCATGGTTATGTAACTTGTATTGTAAGCTAGGAAAGGAGAAACCGAGCCGGACACTTAGGCGTCGGGACTCTGTAGATCGGCCGGGCGTTAACCTGTTTATATAAAGGGACGACCTGACGGCGGTTCAAGGTTGACAGAGAACAACTCGAGACTCATGAAAAGCATATTCGCTCCCTGGTCATCGAAACCCAATCAATCCCATCACAACAAGACGTAGGCTTTTACCTTCATCGAAGGGTCCGAACTAGTATAAAACTCCCGTGTCCCTTGTCCGGTCTAACCCCTTCAAGCTAACCCATAGCAATGGCTCCGCGACTAAGTCCTTTCATAAGGACATCTGACATGTTAATTCCACGACATGACCCGTTCTCGGGCTGCAACGTTCATGTTGCAGACTTTTCAGATGCCGAGTAAGGTGCCTTAGGTCGTGGTCTTATACTCAGTGATGCCGTTGGAGTTGATGGACTCACTTATCTTCCAAGCCTTCCGCTGTTATCGTCATTAGATGGCCCTAAGCCATATTTATTATAATAAGTTCTCTTTTGAGACATTCGATGTACTCCCTCCGTTCGCTTTTATAAGGTGTTTCAGACAGCTGGGTTTGAATTGTTTAGTACACTGTCTGAATTTGCTAAAACGTCTTATATAAGTGAACAGAGGGAGTAATAAGTGTGTGACTGCAACTCTGTTATAAATCCTTCAAGTACTATGCATGTCAGCATTACCGATCCAGGGATGACACTGATGCACAGAGATCTGACTGTTTGAGGTCTGGTCGCTACATAATCTTGGAGCAATTGTTGCACGTAGGTCACAACACAACACTGGTAGTGGATATTTTTATGGTGGAATTTATGCCACACGCTTAGCAAGAGGGCTGGGTGTTTCACCTTTGCCCTACGATCCTATTTACCCATGCAGACTCCGTGGTAGACACATATTTGCCTGCACATGCTTTCTTTAATGTTCATAATAGAGGAAGATATTATGTTCTTGAGAGCGAGGCCTGAGTTCATAATGTAGTGGTTGTGGATGCACGGCGGGCTGAGGCATCTGCTTGGGGGAATACACAGGCTACTGACTGATTACCAAGTTAGGCCAAAAGCCTAAGCTTGGGGTGGTACGTATTTCCACCGACATTACATTCATGTTCACACATTTCATTCCAGTTGTCGGTGTTCACACTTTTTCATTGTATTATCCATGTTAGATTCATTTTCTCGCTTTCTTCTGTGTGTTTGAAAAACTTTGAGAAAATCCAAAAATATGTGCTTGCTTCTTTTTTATTTTTCTTCCTAGTTTAAATTGTTGTAGCACTAAAAATAAAACCCAAAAAGATTTCCTTATTCTTCTTTTGTTTGTTGGGAGCTTTCCCATGTAAATAGTCTTTCTCGCTTTTGCTTTTCTCTTTTCATTTGCTTGTTTATGAAAAACCAAAACTCCAAAAATATTTAAGTGTATTTCTCTGAATTTCTTTTCTTTCTATTGAGTCATACCCAGGAGAAGACCACGATGAAAATGTTGAGTGGCTCTCATTTGCACTATTGTTGATCTGACAAAGAGCCCATATTACCTTGTCTTCTCCTTTTGAATAAAATGTTTGCAGATTCCAGCTTAGTCCACGACACACTTGCACTATTATTATTTTCAAATCATTCAGTCGTGCAAGTGAAAGGCAATAATGATGCTATTCGATGAACTGGTCGTGGCAGAGATAAACGGGTATGAACTCGACTTGTTCTGTTTTTTGTAAATATGTTTAACCTAGTGTCGATTATTCAGCCTACTATGATCAAGCATGTTTGCAATAACAATTATAGATTATAGTTCCTCATGCCATGCATAAGTAGCTAGGAGTGAATAATGACTTATCTTGGATGTCAACATTGCATTAAAATGATTGTATTGTAGTATGATAATATGGTATCCTCCTCTAAATGTTCGAGTGGCTTGACTTGGCACATGTTCATGCATGTAGTTGAATCAAAACCAACATAGTCTCTATGATATTTATGTTCACGGTGTTCATATCCTACTCATGCTAGTATCCAATGTTACTTATGCATAATGCATGTTCATGACCGTTGTTGCTCTCTAGCTGGCCGCTTCTCAACCTATTTGCTAGCATTCGCCTTTACTAAGTGGGAATTCTGCTTGTACATCAAAAACCTGAAACCCAAGTTTTTCTAGATGAGTCCACCATACCCATTAATGTGTTATCATTAGTATCAAAACTATCATATTACTGTGCTACTGATCACTTTGCTGGACATAATTAATTTCCACGTGTGGTTGAATTGACAACTCAGCTGCTAATACTTGCAAATATTGTTTGTCTCCCCTTGTGTCGAATCTATAAATTTGGGTTGCATACTCTACACTCGAAAACTGTTGCGATCCCATATACTTGTGGGTTATCAGATTACCGTACCACTCTGGTGCGGATCGTATTATGGTCGACCTACGAGGTTTTGTAGTTACTTGATCTAAAGTGTCATGATCATTATCATTTGCTTCCTCTCTGATTGGTGTAGGCATCACGGGAATGGTTTTCTATGATATGCTACTCTCCAATTCGAGAGAAGGTACAATTACTTCATCAAGTTCTACTTTCCTCCCACTCACTTCTTTCGAGAGAAACTCCTTCTCTAGAAAGGACCCAAACTTAGCAACAAAGATCTTGCCTTCGGATCTATGGTAGAAGGTGTACCCAATAGTTTCAATAGGGTATCCTATGAAGACACACTTCTCCAATTTGGGTTCGAGCTTATCTGGCTGAAGCCTTTTGACATAAGCATCGCATCCCCAAACTTTAATAAACGACACCTTAGGTTTCTTGCCAAACCATAGTTCATACGGTGCCGTCTCAATGGATTTATACGATGCCCTATTTAAAGTGAATGCGGCTGTCTCTAATGCATAACCCCAAAACAATAGTGGTAAATCGGTAAGAGACATCATAGAATGCACCATATCCAATAAAGTACGGTTACGACGTTTGGACACACCATTATGTTGTGGTTTTCCAGGTGGCGTGAGTTGTGAAACAATTACACATTGTTTTAAATGAAGGCCAAACTGGTAACTCAAATATTGGCCTCCGTGATCAGATCGTAGAAACTTTATTTTCCTGTTATGATGATTCCCTAGTTCACTCTGAAATTCTTTGAACTTTTCAAATATTTCAGACTTGTGTTTCATTAAGTAGATATACCCATATCTGCTTAAATCATATGTGAAGGTAAGAAAATAACGATACTCGCCGCGTGCATCAACACTCATCAGACCGCATACATCGGTATGTATTATTTCTAGTAAGTCATTTTCTCGCTCCATTGTTCCGGAGAATGGAGTTTGAGTCATCTTTCCCATGAGGCATGGTTTGCAAGTATCAAATGATTCATAATCTAGTGATTCCAAAAGTCCATTTGCATGGAGTTTCTTCATGCGCTTTACACCAATGGGACCTAAACGGCAGTGCCACAAGTATGTTGCATCATCATTATCAACTTTGCATCTTTTGGCATCAATATTATGAATATGTGTACACTATGATCGAGATTCAATAAACCATTCACATTGGGTGTATGACCATAAAAGGTTTTATTCATGTAAACAGAACAACAATTATTCTCTGACTTAGATGAATAACCGTATTGCAATAAACATGATCCAATCATATTCATGCTCAATGCAAACACCAAATAACATTTATTTAGTCTCAACGCTAATCCCGAAGGTAGAGGGAGTGTACGATGGTGATCATATCAATCTTGGAAACACTTCCAACATACATCATCACCTTGCCCTTAACTAGTCTTTGTTTATTCTGTAACTCTTGTTTCGAGTTACTAATCTTAGCAACTGAACTGGCATCAAATACCCAGGGGTTACTACGAACACTAGTAAGGTACACATCAATAACATGTATTCCAAATATAACCTTGTTCACTTTTCCATCCTTCTTATCCGCCAAGCATTTGGGGCAGCTCCACTACTAGTGACCATTTCCTTTGCAATAGAAGCACTCAGTTTTAGGCTTAAGTCCAGCTTTGGGATTCTTCATGGGAGTGGCAACTTGCTTGCCATTCTTCTTGAAGTTCCCTTTCTTTCCCTTTCCCCTTTTCTTGAAACTAGTGGTCTTGTTAACCATCAACACTTGATGCTCTTTCTTGATTTCTACCTTCGCCGATGTTAGCATCGCGAAGAGCTCAAGAATCGTTTACGTCGTCCCTTGCATATTATAGTTCATCAGAAAGTTCTATTAGCTTGGTGATAGTGACTAGAGAAATATGTCAATCACTATCTTATCTGGAAGATTAACTCCCACTTGATTCAAGCGATTGTAATACCAAGAAATCCTGAGCACATGCTCATTGGCTAAGCCATTCTCCTCCATCTTGTAGGAAAAGTACTTGTCAGAGGTCTCATACCATCCGACGCAGCATGAGTCCGAAATGCCAATTTCAGCTCTTGGAACATCTCATATGCTCCGTGGTTCAAAACATTTTTGAAGACCCAGTTCTAAGCCGTAAAGCATGGCGCACTAAACTATTAAGTAGTCATCATATCGAGCTTGCCAAACATTCATAACGTCTGCATCTGCTCCTGCAATAAGGCTGTGACCTAGTGGTGCATCAAGGACATAAATCTTCTGTGCAGTGATACGTCTCCGTCGTATCTATAATTTTTTATTGTTCCATGCCAATATTCTACAACTTTCATATACTTTTGGCAACTTTTTATACTATTTTTGGGACTAACATATTGATCAAGTGCCCAGTGCCCAGTGCCAGTTCCTATTTGTTGCATGTTTTATGTTACGCAGAAACCCCATATCAAACAGAGTCCAACCGGGATAAAAACGGATGGAGAATATTTATGATTTTTGGGAAGAAAAATCAACGTGAGACGGTGCCCGAGGGGGCCACGAGGCAGGGGGCATGCCCCAGGGGGGTGGGCGCACCCCTGACCCTCATGGGCACCTCGTAAGGAGGTTGATGCTCTTCTTTGGCCGCAAGAAAGCTAATTTTTGGAGAAAAATCTTGGCGTAGGTTTCAATCCAATCGGAGTTACGGATCTCAGATATATAAGAAACGGTGAAAGGGCAGAATCTGGAAAACACAGAAACAGAGAGAGACAGAGAGAGAGATCCAATCTTGGAGGGGATCTCTCCCCTCCCAAGCCATGGAGACCATGGACCAGAGGGGAAACCTTTCTCCCATTTAGGGAGAAGGTCAAGGAAGAAGAAGAAAGGGGGCTCTCTCCCCCTTGCTTCTGGTGGCGCCGGAACGCCGCCGGGGGCCATCATCATCACCGCGATCTACACCAACACCGCAGTCATCTTCACCAACATCTCCATCTCATTCCCCCATCTATATTCAGCGGTCCACTCTCCCGCAACCCGCTATACCCTTTACTTGAACATGGTGCTTTATGCTTCATATTATTATCCAATGATGTGTTGCCATCCTAAGTTGTCTGAGTAGATTTCCGTTATCCTACCGGTGATTGGTGAATTGCTATGATTGGTTTAATTTGCTTGTGGTTATGTTGCTATCCTATTGTGCCCTCTGTGTCGTGCAAGCGTGAGGGATTCCCGCTGTAGGGTGTTGTAAGCAATATGTTCATGATTCTCTTATAGTGGGTTGCTTGAGTGACAGAAGCATAAACCCGAGTAAGGGGGTTGTGGCATATGGGATAAAGGGGACTTGATGCTTTAATGCTATGGTTGTGCTTTACCTTAATGCTCTTTAGTAGTTGTGGATGCTTGCTAGAGTTCCAATCATATGTGCATATGATCCAAGAAGAGAAAGTATGTTAGCTTATGCCTCTCCCACATAAAATTTGCTATCGGTCTAGTAAGGTAGTCAATTGCATAGGGGCAATTTCACAACTCATACCACCACTTTTCCACACTCGCTATATTTAATTTATTCCTTCTTTATCTAAACAGCCCCTAGTTTATATTTACGTGCTCTTTATTATCTTGCAAACCTATCCAAAAATACCTACAAAGTACTTCTAGTTTCATACTTGTTTTAGGTAAAGCGAATGTTAAGCGTGCGTAGAGTTGTATCGGTAGTCGATAGAACTTGAGGGAATATTTGTTCTACCTTTAGCTCCTCGTTGGGTTCGACACTCTTACTTATCGAAAGAGTCTACAATTGACCCCCTATACTTGTGGGTTATCATGCAGTAATGAGGATAATCCTCATATCACAGACCCAGTCCGCATCATTGCTACTTTCATCTTTGAACTTAGTTTTCTCTAGGAACATATCAAAAAAATATAGGGGAGCTACATCGTGAGCTATTGATCTACAACATAATTTGCAAATACTAACAGGACTAAGTTCATGATAACTTAAGTTCAATTAATCAAATTACTTAAGGACTCCCACTTAAATAGACATCCCTCAAGTCATCTAAGTGATACGTGATCCAAATCAACTAACCCATGTATGATCATCACGTGAGATGGCGTAGTCATCAATGGTGAACATCTCTATGTTGATCATATCTACTATATGTTTCACGTTTGACCTTCCGGTCTCCAGTGTTCCGAGACCATGTTTGTACATGCTAGGCTCGTCAAGTTTGACCGAAGTATTCTGCATGTGCAAAACTGTCTTACACCCGTTGTATGTGAACGTAGAGTCTATCACACCCAATCATCATGTGGTGTCTCAACATGACGAACTGTAGCAACGGTGCATACTCAGGGAGAACACTTTTACCTTGACATGATGTGATATACGTTATTGTATGAGATGCATAGCTGGCGGGTGTCTATCACATCATGACTACTTTGTTGTTGCAAGTCTTACGTGGCTGCTACGGGCTTCTAGCAAGAACCGTTCTTATCTACGACAAAAACCACAATGGTGAATTATCAAGTTCGTTGTTTCAACCTTCTTCAAGGACCGGCCGCAGTCAAATCTGATTCAACTAAAGTAGGAGAAACAAACACCGGCCAGCCACCTCTATGAAAAACTAGTTGCATGTCTATCGGTGGAACCGGTCTCATGTATGTGGACATGTAAGATTGGTCCGGGCCGCTTCATCCCACAATGCCGCCGAGTCAAAATAAGACGTTGGTGGTAAGCAGTATGAACATCACCGCCCACAACTTCTTTGTGTTCTATTCGTGCATATCATCTACGCAGAGACCTGGCTCGGATGCCACTGTTGGGAAACGTTGCATTGAAAATCAAAAAAATTCTACACACATGCAAGATCTATCCATGGAGATGCATAGCTACGAGAGGGGAGAGCATCTTCATACCCTTGAAGATCGCTAAGCTGAAGTGTTTTTCAATGCGGTTGATGTAGTCATACACCTTCACGATCCGTCCCGATCAAGTACTGAACGTACAACACCTCCGCTTTCAGCACATGTTCAACTTGATGATGTACTCACCTTCTTGATCAGCAAGAGAGAAGAAGTAGTAGATGACTTCCAGCAGCACAATGACATGGTGACGGTGGTGGTGAAGAACAATCTCCGAAGGATTTGCCTAAGCACTACGGAAACTTTGACGGAGGATAAACTAGAGGGTCGGGGTTGTCAGCACACGTCTTGGTGTATTTTGATGTGTCTTGGGTGCTAGCCCCGCCCCTCTATTTATATGTTGAGACCTGGGGTCAAAACTTGGAGTAAAAACCTCCTCAAAGTCAGTTTTCCTGCAAGGAAGAGTCCTTCTCGGACTTCCAGGACCAGACGCCACAATCCTTGGCGTGTGGCCCAGACGCCATGGGCCCAGGGTCTCCGGCGATTGGCCCCCTGGCCTCCGCAAAACTCCTTTTGCACCGACCTAAAGCCCTATGGGCTTTACCCCTTGGCCTAACCATATCGTCGTATATATCAATATTTACCTCCGTACCATTCCGGATCTCCTCGTCATGTCCGTGATCTCATCCGGGACTCCGAACAACATTCAGTCACCAACATACATAACTCATATAATACTATATCATCAACGAACGTTAAGCATGCGGACCCAACGGGTTCGAGAACTATGTAGACATGTTTGAGACACCTCTCGGTCAATAACAATTAGCGGAACCTGGATGCCCATATTGGTTCCTACATATTCTACGAAGATGTTTATCGGTCGAACCTTCTAACAACATACATAATTCCCTTTGTTGTCGGTATGTTACTTGCCCGAGATTTGATCCTTGGTATCTTCATACCTAGTTCAATATCGTTACCGGCAAGTCTCTTTACTCGTTCCGTAATACATCACCTAAAGACTAACTCCTTAGTCATTTGCTTGCAAGCTTATGATGTGTATTACTTAGAGGGCCCAGAGATACCTCTTCGAAACTCGGAGTGACAAATCCTAATCTTGATCTATGCCAACTCAACAAACACCTTCGGGGATACCTGTAGAGCATTTTTATGATCACCCAGTTATGTTGTGACGTTTGATAGCACATAAGGTATTCCTCCGATATCCGGGAGTTGCATAATCTCATAGTCGAAGGAATATGTATTTGACATGAGGAAAGCAATAGCAATAAACTAAATGATCATTATGCTAAGCTAACGGGTTGGTCTCGTCCATCACATCATTCTCCTAATGATGTGATCCCATTATCAAATGACAACACATGTTTGGTTAGGAAACCTTAACCATCTTTGCTCAACGAGCTAGTCTAGTAGAGGCATACTAGGGATACGGTATTTGTTTATGTATTCACACATGTATTTACATTTCCTATCAATACAATTCTAGCATGAATAATAAACCTTTACCATAAATAAGGAAATATAAAATAACAACTTTATTATTGCCTCTAGGGCATATTTCCTTCACTTATAATCCATGGACTCAAATTAGTCATAAAGAAATCACATACTTATTGTGAAAGTTTATTAGCCCTGACGCAAAGTACTAGTATGCATGACCCTAGGGGTTAGATTGGTAGGAAAATACCATTTCTCTTCCCCGACCGCCACTCATAAGGAAGAGACTCAATAATAAATAATGCTCCAACTTCTTAGCATAACTAGAGACTATACGTGCATGCTTTGGGAATCACAAACCTTAACACTAATATTCTTAATAAACCACAATCATTCACTAGTACCTCACACATATTACCATCTCAATATTGCGAAACTATTGCAGGGAATCAAGCATATCATATTCATTGATCTACAAGTTGTATGTAGGATTTTATGACTAACCATGCGAATAACCAATTCCCGTTGACTCTCTAAACAGATATAAGCGAAGCATGAGAGTTTAAATCTTTCTACAAAAGACCACGCTCTAATAAATATATGTGTAGCAAAAGAGCATTGTACAAATAACGGTTTTCTGTATGTAGAGAAACATGCATCCAAACTTCAAATGATGTAAGTGAAGCACATGAAGCATTCTACAAAGCCATACTTAAGAGATATAAGTGAAGTGCAAAGAGCATTCTATAAATCAACCAAGGACTATCTCATATCAACATGGTGCATTATTAAAATAAAAATAAAAAGAACACGACAGTTCAAGAATTTACACATATCATGTGAACAAAACTAAAACTGAGACATACCAATAATTGTTGAAGAAGTAAGATGGGATGCCTTTTGGGGCATCCACAAGCTTACACACTTGAGTCTCCTTGAATATTTACTTGGGATGCCTTGGGCATTGTCGATGGAAAACGACACCGATGGGATCACTGGAATCCCTACTACGGTCGGCGGGTGCGGGGTTGTGGAAAGAGTGGGTCTAGGAACCAGCACAAAGATTGTTTACCCAGGTTCGGTCCGCGAGGATGCGTAATACCCTAGTCCTGCTTTGGTGTATATCTGAGTGTTCTTGAACTAGCTACGGCGTGTGCATCATCCAAAAGATCCGAATCCTTTCCCAGTATGCCTCGGGCCTCCTTTTATAGGTCAAAGGGGACGCCACAGTGGCACATAGGAGGTGGAAAGGTGTACAGTGGCTGAGTCTATCCTCTGGCACCGTCAGACAAACACATTTAATGCACTGCCGACGTGCCCTTCTTGCTTTATCGGGGATGGCAATGAAGCCCGTCTCATCCGTCGCCACTTTGCCTTGCTTCGACATGAGTCCAGGCCAACGAGGCGCGTAGTGCCATGTAGGCTGGCAGGCTGCTGAGCTGGTGCGGTGGCAGTGTCTTCATGAAGATCTGCATGCCACCACGCAGGTGCTTGCTAAGTCGGTCTAGAGGCCACACGTCGCCACGCAGGTGCTCGCCTAGCTGGCTGAGCTGGCAGCTGCATGGGAACGGCGGTGGAGTCTTGACAGATGTGGGTCTAGCCGCGGCCCCACTGACATCCTCGGCAAGGGTCTTGCCGGGGTCCCGACAAGGGTCTTGTCATGACATCACGGTCGTCCCTGGCAAGGATCTTGCGGCAGGTCTCGTGGATTTCCTCGGCAAGGATCTTGCCGAGGATTGTCGTCTTTTGGTCCTCATCTGATCTTATGTGTTTATGATCTTCACAAACATCTGCATGCCACCATGGAGGTGCATCCCGAGCCTTGGTCCAATGTGGTTGATGGTGTTGGAACCCTTGGGCTCAAAGGTGGCACGCCCGGCTGGCGCTGGGCAAGTTGCCCCGGCAAGGCTCTTGCCAGGGCTGCGGGGGCCGTGCCCAGCAAGGGTCTTGCCGGGGGAGTACATCTCGCCCTCTTGCTCTTTGCATCTCTGTCTTGTGGTGAGGGAGTCTTGGACTAGGGGATGTCCGGGTAGCCGAACTATCATCATCGGCCGGACTCCAAGACTATGAAGATACAAGATTGAAGACTTCGTCCCGTGTCCGGATGGGAATTTCCTTGGCGTGGAAGGCAAGCTTGGCGATACGGATATGTAGATCTCCTACCAATGTAACCGACTCTGTGTAACCCTAGCCCTCCCCGGTGTCTATATAAACCGGATGGCTTTAGTCCGTAGGACAAACAACAATCATACCATAGGCTAGCTTCTAGGGTTTAGCCTCCTTGATCTCGTGGTAGATCTACTCTTGTAACACACATCATCAATATTAATCAAGCAGGACGTAGGGTTTTACCTCCATCAAGAGGGCCCGAACCTGGGTAAAACATCGTGTCCCTCGTCTCCTGTTACCATCCGCCTAGACGCACAGTTCGGGACCCCCTACCCGAGATCCGCCAGTTTTGACACCAACATTGGTGCTTTCATTGAGAGTTCCTCTGTGTCGTCGCCGATAGGCTCGATGGCTTCTTCGATCATCATCAACGACACAGTCCAGGGTGAGACCTTCCTCCCCGGACAGATCTTCGTATTCGGCGGCTTTGCACTGTGAGCCAATTCGCTTGGCCATCTAGAGCAGATCGAAAGTTACGCCCCTGGCCGTCAGGTCAGATTTGGAAGTTTGAACTTCACAGCTGACATTCGTGGGGACTTGATCCTCGATGGATTCGAGCCACAGCCGAGCATGCCGCACTGTCACGACGAGCATGATTTAGCTCTGCGGCCGGACAGTACCCTGGAGGCCGCACTTGAGCCCACTCCAATCTTCAATTCAGAGCCGGCTGCGCAGATCGAGGATGGATGGTTAGACGCCGCCTTGGGGGCTGCAACCTCTACGGTGATAGAGCCGAACACTGACCTTGTCCCTCATGAAGCTCGTGACTCCGAGGTGCCGGACTCCTTGCCGAACTCCGAACCTCTCACGCCCCCTCTGATCGAATCCGATTGGGCGCCGATCATGGAGTTCACCGCAGCGGACATCTTTCAATACTCACCTTTTGGCGACATCTTGAGTTCGCTAAAGTATCTCTCGTTATCAGGAGAGCCCTGGCCGGACTGCGGCCAGGACGGTTGGGATGCGGACGACGAAGAAATTCAAAGCCCACCCACCACCCACTTGGTAGCCACTGTCGACGATCTAACCGACATGCTAGATTATGACTCCGAGGACATCGACGGTATGGACGACGACGCCGGAGACGACCAAGAACCAGCACCTAACGGGCACTGGAAAGCCACCCCAACTCACGGCGTATACATGGTGGATACACCAAAAGGAAGCGACAATGAGGAAAAACGGGACGTGGCAAAGGACAACTCCCCCAACAAACAACCAAAACGGCGACGCAAGCGCCGCCTGAAGACCGGCCTCGATAAAAACGGCACCCATACGGACCCGGCCCTAGAACAGGGCGAAGCAGTGGACGACGCACACGCCACCAAGCAGGCATCCGAACATGATGAACTGGACGAGCAACCCATCCCCAGCGAAGACGATCTCACATCACCAGAGCATATGAACCTTCATAAAAGGCTCGTCGCCACTGCAAGAAGTTTGAAGAAGCAAAAGCGGAAGCTCAAAACAGCGGAGGACGTACTCAGAATGAGATGGAGCAAAGTACTCAACACCGCAGATAAATATGGCGCTAGTCACCAGACAAAGAGCTACCCGAAGCGCAAGCTGTTGCCCGAATTTAACGAGGAGGCTTTAGAGCCCCCGCAGTCAAAAAAGAAAGAAGCCGCCTGGCCGGATAGACGACCAGATGACAGGCCAAGAGCAACAAGGGGCGCCGCACACAAGCCGGCACACGATCAGCTTAAAGATCCTCGGAAAAAGGATGACCCAGCCAGGTCTATCTATGGGCCAAAAAAGAAGACTCCAGGAAGCAATATAACCCGCCGAGCATTTGAGGACAACGACACACCCAAATACAGGGGCGCCGCACACCCACTATGTTTCACCGACGAGGTACTGGATCATGGATTTCCAGCGGGATTCAAACCCGTAAACATAGAGGCATATGACGGAACAACAGACCCCGGAGTCTGGATTGAGGATTATATCCTACACATACATATGGCCAGAGGAGACAATCTCCATGCCATAAAATACCTACCCCTCAAGCTCAAAGGGCCAGCTCGGCATTGGCTTAAAAGCCTCCCAGAAAATACCATTGGAAGTTGGGAAGAGCTTGAAGATGCGTTTCGAGCAAATTTTCAAGGGACTTATGTCCGACCTCCGGATGCAGACGATTTAACTCACATAACTCAACAGCCCGGAGAGTCAGCACGCAAATTCTGGAATAGGTTCCTCACTAAAAAGAACCAAACAGTTGACTGTTCGGACGCTGAAGCCTTAGCAGCCTTTAAACACAACGTCCGAGACGAATGGCTCGCGAGACACCTCGGCCAGGAAAAACCAAGAACAATGGCCACACTAACAAGCCTCATGATCCGCTTTTGCGCAGGGGAAGACAGCTGGCTGGCTAGATGCAGCACCAGCGACCCGTGTACATCCGAAGTCAGGGATGGAAATGGGAAATCACGACGCAGAAAAGATCAGCGCCGGAATAAGGAAAATGGCCCAAACAGTACGGCGGTCAACGCCAGATTCAAAAGCCCTCGGCTGAATAACAAAACACTGCCCCTCAAGGACAACAGTGACGCGCTAGCAAACCTAAACAAGATTCTAGACAGGCTATGTCAAATACATGGTACCTCCGAAAAGCCTGCAAACCATACCCACAGAGATTGTTGGGTCTTGAAGCAGTCCGGCTGACTTAACGGCGAACACAAGGGGCTCGATACACCAAGCGAAAGTGACGAACCCCAAATGCAGCACTCCGGAAAACAGAAGACTTTCCCACTAGAAGTCAAAATAGTGAACTCACTTCATGTGATAACACGAAAGCACAGTGCGGCACCTGCCATACCATGACAACGTCCGCAGAATGGGGATAGACCCTACCACAATTCGCCATAACAGCACTTCCTTCAAAGGAGTGACGCCAGGCCTTCAAGCCAATCATACAAGCTCTGTACCACTAGAGGTTGTGTTCGGTTCATCCGACAGCCTTCGTCCCGAAAAGCTCACTCTCCATATCGCCCCATTTTACAGTGGCCTTCGAGCACTATTGGGACGCAAAGCTTTCACCCGTTTTAACGCAATACCACATTACAAGTCTCTTATACTTACAATGCCCGATCCACGCGGCATAATCTCATTAAAAAGTAACTCCGAGTGTTCCTCGACCACGGAGAGAGTGGGGCTGCCTTGACAGCCACTCGGAACTTACAGGTCAAGGCCCCTAAAAACAGGTCATTCAGACCCCGGACACGGTTAGGCGAGTCCGGCATAAATAAACAAGGGGCTTCCCAGCCGCATACCCCCTTTATAAGGGGCCGCGCGTATAAATGATGAGAGCCAATAACGCTCAACTTTCTTCATCTTCCAAATTATACTTTATTTTAATACAACCTTCGCACGATATTTCTTAGAAACTAAGTCCTTCTCTTTTACAGATGAAGCACGTGCTACACCCGTCCAGGATACGGCACAACGGAGACACAGGCGCAGACGTGCAGCAGGGAGCCGTTGCAAGGATTCTTTTCAGATTAAGACCCGGCGTAAACCTTTCTTACTGTCTCTTGTTGATACACATCCCCCGGTTTCCTACCATAGCCGAGGAGGAGGCTGGCGTTTTGGCATCGGCCGCGTCAGAAGTTCCCGCCTGTACCTGGACACTAGGGGCTTAGGGCATTGTTCTGCTCGGTATCATAAAGACCGAACACCTCAGGGAGTGTTCGGCGTCTCGAGTTAGGCCTTATATGCATCAACTCTGAATCATGTCTTTGGTCAAATGTTGGGTTTGCCTGGCTCCTGTGTTTTGCTGCCTTACGTTCCGTATCATCGGCTAACGCGACACCAGGAGAACTACTACGATTGTGCCCTGGTTCGGCCGGGCGAGCACCTCAGTAGAGAAAGCCGAAAATTGACTGTCATGATATAGCGAGAGACTGGTCAACCACTCGATCGACCATTGGAATGTTTAGAATTCCTCCGCTTTGACGAAGGACCGCTTCCCGGTCAGGCACATACGTGCCCCGAGTTCGGAGAAGAGCGGTGCCGCCAGGGGCTATATAGTAGCCCCACATTCGAGCTCCTATGGCTAAGTGAAAGTGATAAGGCATTATAGTCCGGTTGCCTAGTTTGCTACGCTATCACCTCCTTAAAAGGACCAAGACGTTGGATTAAGTGTGAAAAAGCGCTTTTCTTTTTGCAAACACCCCCGCACCATGAGCGTGGGGGCTGAAGCCAAATACTGCCATCTTTCAGATTATACATACATTTACGGCCGCACAGGAGATAGTTCAATACTTGAACACACAAGTATAAAAAGCTATTGCATTATAAACATGATCTCAGAAATCATACATGTCATTCAAACATAACATTTTTCGAGCACTGTGACTCTATTAAACGAGCGCCCTGCAGGACTTCCTCAAAATAGTGCTCGGTGGGGAATCGGCTTTTGTCCGAACCCCGGGATGCAACAGCGGTGGCATCCATCTCCGCCCAGTATGTCTTACCACGGGCGAGAGCCATCCGTGCACCTTCTATACACGCCGACCGCTTCATCGCCCCAATACGCGCTACCGCCCCAAGGAATTGCTGCAACAAGCCAAAATAACTCTTCGGCTTGGGCCTTCCCGGCCACAGATGAGCAACCACATCCGTCATGGCAAGTCCGGACAATCTATTCAGCTCAGCCCACTCAACCAGCCGATCACTCAACGGAAGTGGATGCTCCGGACTATGGAATTGAGACCAGAAAAGCTCTTCCATTTCGTGATCCTTCTGGCTTCAGAAGTGCACGACTGCGTCCGCCGCACTCACTGCCAAGTCCAGATAAGGATCCTCCGCACCATACAATCGGTCCAGCAGAGCATACTTCGGATCCGTGAACTTCCTACGCAGCATAAAGGGCTTTCCAGCCAAAATGTCTGTGATCTGACGTAGTTCCTCCTTCATAGCCCGCATCGCACTATGGGCATCCTTGGCTTCGGCGTCAGCCTTCTTCAGGTCCTCTTCCTCCGCTCAGTGTTCTCTTTCAAGAACCTCCTGGCGGTCGGTAGCAACTTTTAATTTCGCGGCCATTCCGGCCATCTCCTCCCTGCTTCGGCAGTGAGCAGCCTTCTCGGCTTCTAGCTCTTCCGCTGCCTTCGAGGCAGCCGCCTCGTTTTTCTAGCCTGCTGCTTGGCCCGAGCAAGTTCTGCTCGAAGGTCTTCCACAGCAGCAGCACCATCTGCATCAAGCATACAAATAGTGAGGAATGGGCGTCAGCTCCCTTACTAGGCGACCGCGGAGCAACCACATACCTTGTGACTTATCAAGTCGTTTATTGACCAGCGAGATGTCCGCATCCGCAACGTTGAGTTGCCTCTTCAGCTCGGCAAATCCATTAGTTCGACTGGCCACCGAACGTTCCGCCACCTGCATAGGAAAGGCGACATTCTATAACTGAGATTATGATCCTTGGCACGCTATCGCTTTCGACAGCATACCAAGTCTCAGGGGCTACTATCTATACAGGATGCACTTCATGTGCAAAACTGTCAAAAGGCATGTCATTTTTTGCATACCTCAAAACCCGTCAGCAAGCTTCCGACGGCCTTATACAACCCGCTCTCGGTGGACGATATCCTTTCAATCACCGTACTCATTAATGTGTGATGATCTTCCGAGATAGACGCCCTCTTAAGCAAATCCTGCAGCTCCACCGTCCGTACTCCAATGGGTGCCGAACTCTCTGGCCCCGCCGGACTCGGGGAGACCCTCCGCGACGACACCTCAGGGTCGTCCGCCCCGCACGATGGGGCGGCAGATGGAGGCGTTTCACTCTCCATCATCTCCGGACGAAGGTCTCCCAAAGATGAGTTGTGCTGAGACGGGCTGAGATCCAAACTACAAAGATGAAAACTTCGGTTACCCTTAGAAATTAAGCAGGGGTGTCCACTATTACAAAATCCCCCCTTTTTTACTTACGGCTCGCTGGAGGGCTGATTCCTCCGAGGAGACAGTACGGCCGGGGCTCTTCCCGGCACAGGACCTTCCTGTATAGATTTCTTTCCCCGTTTTGAGGCCTTGGCCTCCGGGTCTTCAGAAGTTGTCCTCTTCTCCCCCTGGAAGGAGGGACTCTTGATTCCTTCCTTACTAAAAGCCTCCTTGGCAGAGGTGGTAGTTCCCCTGTGCCCCCCTTCACCCTCCTCCGAAGGTGCAACCTCTAACATTTTGATTAACACGGGATCCTGCGTGGTCTCAGGGAGGGGAGCCGGACACCGTATCAGTTTTGCTTGCGCTATCCACTCCTGTCCAAGGGATAGTTAGTCAAAAGGCAAATCCACGATAAATAGATGGACAATGTGTCCGGACACAGGGCTACTTACTTGAGTATCCGGGCGATTGCAGCTTAGGCCAGCGTCCTCGATCAAGTCTGGACGCATCTCTTGCGATCCGAAGAACAGTTTGTACATCTCTGCGGGTGTCGAACCCATAAAGTGTTGAAGAGCCCGTGGCCCCTCCGGATTAAATTCCCACAGGCGGAGGGGGCGACGTTTGCAAGGCAGTAGGCGCCGGATCAACATAACCTGTACCACTGTGACTAGATTGATCTCCCTTTCTTGGAGGCCTCGAATCCGGTCTTGCAACAGGGGTACGTCTTTGGACGGCCCCCAGTCACGCCCCTTATTGACCCATGATGTCAACTGTTGTGGAGGGCCCAAGCGGAAGACGGGCGGCGGCCTCTGCCTACTGCCCCTGGGAGCGGTGATATAGAACCACTCCTATTGCCACAAGCCAAGCTCCTCCTGAAAAGAGCCCTTGGGCCATGGAGCATCGGCCCTCTTGCTTATAACCGCCCCGCCGCACTCTGCATGACGCCCCTAAATCATCTTCGGCTCCACATTGAAGGTTTTGAGCCACAAGCCGAAGTGAGGGGTAGTGCGGAGGAAGGCTTCGCAAACGACAATAAACGATGAGATGTGGAGGATGGACTCCGGAGCCAAGTCATGGAATTCCAGCCCATAGTAAAACATGAGCCCCCTCACGAAGGGATCCATCGGGAAGCCTAAACCCCGACGGAGGTGAGACACGAACACAACGCTCTCGCCGGGCTCGGGAGAAGGAATAACTTGCCCTCGGGCAGGCAACCTATGCGAAATCTCGTAGGTCAAGTACCTGGCGTCTCTCAGCTTTAACACGTCTTCTTCCGTGATGGAAGAGGGCATCCATCGGCCCCGTAGGTTGGAGCCGGACATTGTCGAAGGTCGAAGGTACCCGAATCTGGAGCCCTGGGTGTTGGAACTCGGGGGCAGGGGGCGGATTTGATTGAGGATTGAAGAAAAAGAAATGGCCTTGGTCTCATTATAAAGAGGAAGAATACCGAGAGCCTTCCTCGTGACCGTTCGGAACCCGCCTTCGATGGAGGGGGCGTGGCAACGAGCGCGGTTGGGTTACCCACATTCATATTGATGGGAATCCCGGAATAAGGGGAACACGATCTCTGCTTCGACAAGACGTGCCAAGGAAACCGCTTTGCTAAACGCGCTAAGGTGGTACAATAAAAACGATTTAAGTAAAGGCTTGGGAGTGGTGTGACGTCACACCATCAAATACGTCAGCAGATTGAACTTGTGTAAATATTATTCTCTCTACGGTGGTATGTGGAAATTATTTTTGCAGAGCCAGACACTATCCTGGTGTTCACAATCCTCTATAAATTATTCGAAGGAGGAATCCGCCTTGCAATGTCGAAGACAATATGCGCGCCGGACTCGTCGTCATTGAAGCCTGGTTCAGGGGCTACTGAGGGAGTCCTGGACTAGGGGGTGTCCGGATAGCCGAACTATCATCATCAGCCGGACTCCAAGACTATGAAGATACAAGATTGAAGACTTCGTCCCGTGTCCGGATGGGACTTTCCTTGGCGTGGAAGGCAAGCTTGGCGATACGGATATGTAGATCTCCTACCAATGTAACCGACTCTGTGTAACCCTAGCCCTCTCCGGTGTCTATATAAACCGGATGGCTTTAGTCCGTAGGACGAACAACAATCATACCATAGGCTAGCTTCTTGGGTTTAGCCTCCTTGATCTCGTGGTAGATCTACTCTTGTAACACACATCATCAATATTAATCAAGCAGGACGTAGGGTTTTACCTCCATCAAGAGGGCTCGGACCTGGGTAAAACATCGTGTCCCTCGTCTCTTGTTACCATCCGCCTAGACGCACAGTTCGGGACCCCCTACCCGAGATCCGCCGGTTTTGACACCGACATGTGGTTTTGCTCGTCTTGTGCCTTTGGCTTCCCTCCTCTGCCCTGCTAAGTGTGGCTACGGGCGTGGCTCTGACTGCCCGTGCACAAGTAAAGGGGTACAAAAGAGAGCCCCTACTTTCATACACCGACAGGCGCTCCCGAGCGTAGGCCACAGATAAGCGCGACGCGTTGTTGGGCTAGGCCCAGAACGGTGCGCGGACAAGTGGGGTGGATTTTTACCGCGATAACTTCTTTGCGCGCTGCACTTCCCCATGACCTGCGTTGAATGTGCGACGTGGAGGGTCGTGTGTGACGTGGGGGTCATGCGTGGGGCGCTTTCGAAGGTCAGGGACTGGGAGGAGACCCTAACCAAGAATCTGGAGGAGGAGAGGCAGCTGCGGAGGAATGACGCTGCCAACAACGAGGATTATGTGAGGGGCAAAAACCTCTGGATCAGCCGCCTCACCAACGTCGCCGGTAGGATCTCCATGAAGCTGGCTACCATGGGGATGCCGAACGTGAGGTACGCCCCGGAGCCGAACATGAGTCCCAACGCCAAGCTGACCCTGTTCTTCGAGGGTGTTCTTGGAGCCTTGGAGCAGTTTCGCTCTAACAGAGCGAGCTCTCTAGCCAATGAGGCCCGGCATCTTTGCCAGGGTGCCCTGACCAAGGTCCTCACCAAGGTGGCGTACTGGAACCCCAACCTCGACTTCGATGTTGCGCTGGAGAGCTTGCCAGAGGATGTGGACCTCGTGACGCTCAAGGACCATATCAAGCCCATCATCAGCCACGTCGACAGAATTCTAAGGATAGAAGGCCAGCGCCGGGACTAGGCACCCCGTTTCTCATCACCGCTGTAGGTTCACGACCAAGACAATTTTTATCTTTAGTTAGAACCGCAGCAACAATTGATGTAATATAGCTATGCAGTACTTTGAAATGATGCATGTTATTTTCCAGTTTAATCTCTCTTTGTAAATCCACCCTACGTTAATTTCATAGGCTTGCCGGCGCCTAAACCGAAGCCGCGGCACCTCGAGGATGGATCTTGAATAGCCTGCCGGGTGTGCTTGCTGCCAGGCGAACCACCTTACCGTTCTCAGCGCGGCCGCTCGAACTGTCGAGCGGACTCGAAATAGAACGAGAGCGTTGCCAATAGAGAAAGGCCACCCTGCCATTCTCGATGTAGCCGCTCGAACTATTGAGTGGACTCGAAACAGAACAAGGGCGTTGCCAATAGTGGAAGGGACCCATCGCATGCAGGTTTCTCATACAAAGGGAAAGATCTCCGAGGAAAATAATCTTATATAAAAAGAATTGCTTAAAGTTTTGTGTGACTTAGCTTTTCTGTCACTACGCGAGCATTCACTGCATCTGCAAATGATGCCGCTCGTCCAGTCGCCTTCTTCCTTGGAAGCCATGGCGTTGAAGAACTGCTAAACTAACTGCTAAACCGGATTTTCAAAACTGTGCCCCCTACCTGGCGCGCCAAAGATGTCGGTAGAAAATGACACCTATGGGATCACTGGAATCCCTACTATGGTCGGTGGGCGCGGGGTTGTGGAAAGAGCGGGTCTAGGAGCCAGCACAAAGATCGTTTACCTAGGTTCGGGCCGCGAGGATGCGTAATACCCTAGTCCTGCTTTGGTGTATATCTGAGTGTTCTTGAACTAGCTACGACATGTGTGTCATCCAAAAGATCTGAATCCTTTCCCAGTATGCCTCGGGCCTCCTTTTATAGGTCAAAGGGGATGCCATAGTGGCACACAGGAGGTGGAAAGGTGTACATTGGCTGAGTCTATCCTCTGGCACCGTCGGACAAACACATTTAATGCGCTATCGACGTGCCCTTCTTGCTTTATCGGGGATGACAACGAAGCCCGTCTCATCCGTCGCCGCTTCGCCTTGCTTCGACACGCGTCCAGGACAACTAGGCGCATAGTGCCATGTAGGCTGGCAGACTGCTGAGCTGGTGTGGTGGCAGTGTCTTCACGAAGATCTGCATGCCACCACGCAAGTGCTTGCTGAGTCGGTCTAGAGGCTGCACGTCGCCACGTATGTGCTCACCTATCTCGCTAAGCTGGCAGCTGCATGGGAACGGTGGTGGAGTCTTGACAGATGTGAGTCCGGTCGCGGCCCCTCTGACGTCCTCAACAAGGGTCTTGCCGGGGTCCCGGCAAGGGTCTTGCCGTGACATCGTGATCATCCCCGGCGAGAATCTTGCCGGAGGTCTCGTGGATTTCCTCAGCAAGGATCTTGCCGAGGATCGTCGTCTTCTGGTCCTCATCTGATCTTATGTGTTTATGATCTTCACAAAGATCTGCATGCCACCATGGAATTGCCTCCCGAGCCTTGGTCCCAATGTGGTTGATGGTGTTGGAACCCTTGGGCTCAAAGGTGGTGCGCTCTGCTGGCGGTGGGCAAGTTGCTCCGGCAAGGCTCTTGCCGGGGCTGCGGGGGCCGCGCCCGGCAAGAGTCTTGACGGGGGAGTCCACCTCAACCTCTTGCTCTTTGCATCTCTCTCTTGTAGTTTTGCTCGTGTTGTGCCTTTGGCTTCCCTCCTCTGCCCTGCTAAGTGTGGCCACGGGCGCGGCTCTGACTGTCCGTGCACAAGTAAAGGGGTACAAAAGAGAGCCCCTACTTTCGTACACCGACAGGCATCCCTAAGCTTAAACTCTTTCCTCTCCTTATTCTGCTGATATCGATACCTCCATGATCTTCGAACATTTCATCTACACAAAACTTAATCGAACTTTTTATTAGAAGGCTTAGCACATATAACATCAAATTCCATCATGTCCTACTATAACATTATTGTATAATTGTAATCAAACATTACCCATTGTATGGTATAGCTAGCCAAATGGGTCGGGCTAACCAGGCCGGCTTGTGAGCACACGAGCACGGCCCGCCATGGGCCAGGCACGACATGGGCTAAACATGACGGGCCCGGCACACGGCATGCCCTGATCCGTGCTTGGGCTGCAAGCCTGAGCATGTGGGCCGGCACAGCATGACCCGATTATGGTTTTTTTAATTTTATTTTCTATACATCTCTATATGGACCAACAGGTAAAAATAGGCTAAAAACGCCCAGTGCGTCAAATAGCAGACGGGTTATCGGGCCGGGCGGGCCGGTGGGCCGGCCTGATTAGTACTTGGGCCGTGCCTAGGCTGCAACCTCCCGCCCGTGGGTCGGCACAACACGACCCGACTATTAGTCATGTCATTGCGGGTTGTGTCGTGCCAGGCACATTTACTATGCGCCGGGACGGGCCGACCCATTTGGCTAGGCATGTTGTATGGTATCAAAATTCTATGGCTCCTAAGTCAATGCCACTACAAAAAAAAAGACACATCCGTCAAATTTTGCACCGAACGAACTTTTTTTCTGTCATACATATGATACTTCTATGACGATAATTGTGACAAAAAACGGTATCATCATAGATGTGGTGGGCTCCTACTTCTATGACAAAAAATCATGACAGAAAATGGGCTTTTCGTCCTTGGCGGGCTGGAGACGCAGCTGCATGACATTCTTTGCGCCGTCCATGACGGAAAAAACCGTGGTAGAAGCGAGGGCGAGGAAAATTTCGGGGAGTTCCCAGTTACGGTGGGAGGTCGGGGGCCGAGCGATGCGCGTTTCTCTCGTACACGTACGCGCGTGTGTGCGAGGCGTCGGCTCTAACTAAACCCGAGCGAGGCATTGGGCTCTAACTGAACCCGAGGGATTGCACTGCAGGGTACGCGTTACTGAACCTGATCGATCGATGGCTGTTAACTGAACCCGATCGAGCGATTCCTTCACTACTGCTGCTAACTGAAGCCGATCGATTGGATGAACAGTGAGCGTTGCGGGGGGGGGGGGGGGTTTGGATGAGCAGTTAGCGGTGGTGTTGCCTCTGGATGAACAGGACCCCGTGGTGAGGAGGACTGGATGAACAGTAGACGGTGGAGGGGTGCCCGTGGAGGGTGGTTGAACAGGACCCCGTGGTGTGGAGGGCTAGATGAACAGTAGACGGTGGAGGGGTGCCCGTGGAGGGGTG
Source organism: Triticum aestivum (assembly GCF_018294505.1). Taxonomy (NCBI): domain Eukaryota; kingdom Viridiplantae; phylum Streptophyta; class Magnoliopsida; order Poales; family Poaceae; genus Triticum; species Triticum aestivum. Next base: position 464,142,604 of record NC_057801.1, read on the forward strand.
GATGAATAGGACCCCGTGGTGTGGAGGGCTGGATGAACAGTATACGGTGGAGGGGTGCCCGTGGAGGGGTGGATGAACATGACCCCGTGGTGTGGTGGGCTGGATGAACAGTAGACGGTGGAGGGGTGCCCGTGGACGGGTGGTTGAACAGTAGCCAGTGGAGTAGCGCGCGGTGGAGGTTGGAGGAGGTCGATGGTAGCCCGTGGAGGCTGGAGGAGGTCGACGGTGGAGATGGACAGTATCCCGTGGAATCCCGTTTTGCGGTACGCCACACCCCTCCCGATGAACAAGACCCTCGTCTCGACTGTAGCGCTCCAACACAAGTCCGTTTCGTTCGTTTTGCGGTATGCCACACCCCTCCCGATCAACAGGACCCCCGTTTCGACCGTAGGAGGTCCGTTTCGTCCGTTTTGCAGTACTCCACACCCCTCCCGATCAACAGGACCCCCGTTTCGACCTTAGGAGGTCCGTTTCCCCCGTTTTGCGGTACGCCACACCCCTCCCGATCAACAGGACCCCGCTTCGACCATAGGAGGTCCGTTTCCTCCGTTTTGCGGTACACCAGACCCCTCCCGATGAACAGAATCCCGTTTCGAACGTGGCCAGTTGAACACAAGGCTGTTTCCTCTGTTCTGCGGTATGCCAGGCCTCGTTTCCATCGCATGTTCCGTCCAAGCCCTCCCGATGAACACGACCACGCATTCCGTTGCATCCCGATGAAGACGACGCATTCCGTTGCCTCCCCATGAACACGACGACGACGCTGTTTCTCCGTTCCGACCCAGCCAATGTACACGAACCCCTGGCCGTATGTATATATGCGCGAGTAGGCGTTCGAGACCCCGCCCGTATGTACAAATACGTGGCCGTATTTTCTTTCTTGCACCCTAGCCGCTGTACGTACGTGTACATGCTACGTGCGTGCCTCTACTACGACACGTGCGCGCCTCTACTATGACACGTGCGCGCCTCTACATCCACCAGTATGTACGTACACGTTCGCGACCAGAATGACAATGCTACGTACGCTTCGACCATGTGGGTCCCGACTGTCAGGCAATTCCTTGCGTGCGAAGATGTAGCTGGTGGGTCCCAGCAGTCAGGGGGCGAATCATTTTGTTTTTTTGCCCGGACGCACTTCCTTGCGTGCGAAGGAGTAGCTGGTGGGTCCCAGCAGTCAGCTGGTGAATCATTTTGTTGTATTTTTTTGCCCGAACGCACTTCCTTGCGTGCGAAGGTGTAGCTGGTAGGTCCCAGCAGTCAGGGGACTTCCTTGCGGCCGCCGAGGACCCAGCTGTCAGCCTCTCCACGTACAATACTCTTCCGATGGAAGTAGGTCGTTAACCACATTGACCACGCCGCGCCGAGAGCACCAGGGCGGTGGACGACGGTGAGGCCTAGGAAAGGGATGATGAGGAGCCGGGGATGACGTGGCAGTGGATGCCCATGCGGAGAGGAGTACGGTTGTACGAGGGTTTACTGGTTCATCTGCCGTTGCCAGAGAATAACAACAGGTGTGGGTCAGTAGAGGGATGGCTAGGCCAGCGATGGGAGTACGGTGGGGGCGGTGAGGCCTGCGCGGCAGCACAGCCGGCCGCGAGGAGGAGGGAGCAGGCAGTCCCGCCGGCGCTTGTTTGAGAGGCCGGAGCAGGAAGAGCAGAGATTGAAGAAGCAGGACGGGCGTTGGATGGACATCCAACAGTCACTGCTTGTGCGTCAACCTTCTTTTTAGGAAAGCCTCAAATCTGTGGAAAACAACATACATCCCATCTGCCATTATTCCTAATAATTTACAGCCCATTTGCTAATTCTTAAGGTTTTAATTGGAGCCCATATTCTTTTTGTTAGCATTACAGCCCATATTGTGGCCACGGTTAAAAATTATACGAAATTTTGCATATTTCGGTGCGGTCCGAACTGTTTTTAATCCCAAAATTTCGACTCACATTCAAACTGATTTTAAAAATAAATGTATATCAATATAAAATCCAACAAATTCTCCACGCATAAAAATTAATGTAATTTAAAATCTCAAAATGAAAAAAAAGATATTTGAAACTAATTGCAGGTTTGATGTGTTTTAAAAATGTACAACCCATTTCTCATTACTGATGGGCCATTTTCTCAGCCAGCCGAATGAAAGCTCTCCTCGTATTGAAAGATTTGCAGCCCAATAGGCCTGACAAAGCTTCTTACTTGGCAAATCACAAAAAACTGGGCTGTGGCCATGGACCCAGCTGTTAGCCTCTCCACGTACAGTACTATTCCGATGAAATGTCGTTGACCACATTGACCAAGCCGCGCCGAGAGCACCAAGGCGGTGGATGACGGTGAGGCCTAGGAAGGGGACGACGCGGAACCGGGGAAGACGCGGCAGTGGATGCCCATGCGGAGAGGAGTATGACTGTATGAGGGTTTACTGGTTCGTCTACCGTCGCCGGAGAATAACAGCAGATGTGGGTCAGTAGAGGGATGGCTAGGCCAGCGATGGGAGTACGGTGGGGCGGTGAGGCCTGCACGGTAGCACAGCCGGCCGCGGGGAGGAGGGAGCAGGCAGTCCCGCTGGAGCTTGCTTGAGCGGCTGGAGCATGAAGAGCAAAGATTGAAGAAGCACGATAGCCGTTGGATGGACATCCAACAGTCACTGCTCTAATGTGTTGACTAAGTTGACAGGGTGTTGCGTGTGTGTCAACCTTATTTTTTAAGAAAGCATACGCGTCAACCTGTAGTAGGCGCACACGTCAGCCTCAAATCTGTGGAAAACAGCAGACATCCCATCTGCCATTATTTCTAATAATGTACAGCCCATTTGCAAATTCTTAAGAATTTTTTTGGAGCCCATCTTCTTTTTGTTAGCATTACACCCCATATTGTGTCCACGGTTAAAAAGTATACGAAATTTTGCATATTTCGGAGCGGTCAACTGTTTTTAATCTAGAAATATCGATTCACATTCAAACTATTTTGAAAAATAACTTATATAAATATAAAATCCAAATAATTGTCCACGCATAAAAATCAATGGAATTTAAAATCTTGTAATGAAAAAAATTGAAACTAATTCTCGGTTTGATGTGTTTTAAAAATGTACAACCCATTTCTGGGCAAACCGAATGAAACTCTCCTCATCTTGAAAAATTTGCAGCCCAGCAGGGCCGATAAAAGCAAGTAGGCCTTGTTTGGGTATTTCTTTTAAAAAATAGAACTAGGCTAGCCATTTTCAGCAAGAAAAAAACACAACTGGGATCATGATGTGGTAAACATAAATAAAACCTTGGCTAGACGGGCTACAGCCCCCACACAGCCCCGCTGTTACCCTGATCCGTCGCTAAAACTAGTATAAATAACAACTGCTTGTTCCTCATAAAAAAACTGCGTGACCTGCTGGGTCCCTGGTGTTAGCCGCTCGTAGTGTAATTCTCTCGTTTATTGACTACGTTGACAATGGCGTGAGCCCCAGATGTCCAACCATTCGGAGGAACCATATTTTTGGGCTTGTAATATAGAGGCACTTGCTTGCGTACTGCCATGACACTGGTGGGTCCCTACTGTCATCCTCTCCACATGCAGTCATCTCCTTGTTCCTCTCGGTTGTTAACATCGTTGACCATGCAAGAGGGCGACGCACCACGCACGGCGAGCGAACCAAGGCCGCAAGGTGGAGGACGATGGCGAGGCCTCGGATAGAACGAACAGGAGCCATGGTAGATGCGCTGGTCCAGTCGCAGGCGGAGGGGAGTACGAGGGTTGACTGGTTCGGGTGCGGGTGCGTGTTGGGGCTGATGTCGCTGGAGATTAACAGGAAGTGTGGGGGAATAGAGGGAGGGACTGGCCAACGTTGGAGGGTACGTACGGTAGGGCGGAGGAGGCGCAACCAGCCATGGGATGCGGGAGCAAGCGGAGCCGACGGGGTGGTTCGGTTTGGGCGGCTGGAGGAAGAAGACAAGAGATAGAAGATACACAACAGATGTTGGATGTCAATCCAACGGCTGGTAGGCAGAATCGTTTGTTGACTGGCTAGGATATTTCCTCGTGGGTCCCAAATGTCAGAATCCAAATCTGTCACGGTCATGCAGCCTTTCCTATGAAAATTTACAGCCCATTTGATGTGCTAGTTCGAAATAAGTTTGTGGGTGCTGGTGGGGGCTAATCATTTGGCTTCTATAATGCACAGTGAGCTCAAGTAGCCGGCGAGAGTGATGTTATGTCCCTTGGTTGGGATTTGTTACAATATTTCACTCTAAATTAAACGAATGGCAAGCCATGCCTTGTTTCAAAGAAAATATGACAGTCACAGCCGAGTTGAAAAGGGCAGGAACATCTAACTCCAGCTTGCAAACTGTACAAAAGCACAAGGGTTAATTGTTCATCATGTTTACAAATAAACCCAGGTTGAAAAGGGCAACAACATCTAACTCCAACACTGTTTTCGGCAGTCACAGTCAAATGGGTCGATCAGGTTCATAGAATGAACATCCTGGGTCATAAAATTTACTGGATTATGACCACAATATGTTGTAAATAGAAGCCCGACACGTTCAGATGCTCTTTTGCCCACCTGAAACTACTTTTTTTGCTCTTCGACATACCCATCCGTCAAAACCATGTTGTTGATAAACTTAAGCCTGATGGACAATAGTAACCTCGCATTCAGCAGGAAGAATGTGACAAATCTAGTGTTTGCACGGTTGGCTACATATCGTTCTAGCGTTATTGTCTTCAATTGAATCTCATGAGAAGTGAGAAAATCCTGATGGTTACGAATCCACCAATTGGTTATAACTTTCTTACCCCATCATGTTGCCTAAATAGACATGAAGATTGAAAGAAGTTAAGGTCTAAAAAAAGAGTGTCGAAAGAGCAACAGCTGAACGGTTAATTCTAGTACACTATATGCGGGCTTCCAATGTGCGTGTGAAATTATCACCTTTATATACAACTTCTCCAGACATGGAAAGCATTGCAGTAAGCCAATAATCTTGTTTAGATCAAAACTAATCATTTGGATATATAAGATCTTGACAGAATCCAGCACCATTGATAGGCCATCCATGGAGAAACTCTTCATTGAGCATAGAACATAATATTAGTACAAAATGTGTACTCCAAGATGATATATAACTTATGGGCAGAAATTTAAAATGCAGCTTATGGTTACAAGTGTAGATGATAATATAAAGTACGTGAAGAACTGTGGAGCCAAACACCATATTGAAATGAGCACAGAGATCATGTATTACACCCAAGGTTTCCAGTTTAGGCGCAGAGAGGACGGTTATTTGCAACGGTGAATAACTAGAATCAAGGATCAACCTTTGAAGTGAAGGGGCATCTTGGATGATGAGCTGCCTTCGGTCAAAAGAAATTCCAATTCTTACAAGGTTAGGCGACTTTATTTGGAGACAAACCGATTCTAACTGTAAAAACAAGCACCAAGCACTCCAGGGCAGGGCAACTGGAGTGGATGATGCTGTGCAATGAGGCCTCCGATATACGAACCCGCACAAGTGAAAGTTTCTTGAGAAATGGGAGTCGAAGGTTTAGTACCAGATTGTCTGGTAGGTAGCACAGCGCAAAGGTGGCAGTGTGGAGAGAGGAGGAAAATCACGAGATGGACATCGATGCTGAGGGCACAAGTTCATGGCGTTTGGTATGTGGTATGTGATTTCCAGGGGAATAGTAGAACTCAAGCAATTGTAGTTCTGTGAATTCAGGGGATTTCAGCCAGGCGTCCACTGTGCAGGGCATGGTATGCTTGCTCAGGTAGCATGACGGGATCCAGAGGATTTGAACGGAGCCCTGGTGGGAGGAGATGATGGATCTGGGGATTTCAAAATCATTGAAGAGAGATAGCTGACGACAGTCGAGATTAAGGGGCACGACGCGCCATAGAGGGCGCCACCAAATTGAGAGGACTTGGGTGCGGTAGCAATCCTTGGTGGGGAGAAGCGATATGATCTCCCCAAGGACGGAGTCCGGGAGATCGCTGATGCGGTCCACCCGAGATTCTACGGGTTCCTGGGATCCGGTGGGGGCGGGGTCGCCGCTTCTCCCCATGCTCCCGAGTGCGGGATCTACAACAGGCGTTGCCGCTGGCGGGAGCCTCATCTTCTTGGCGCTGGGGTCAGCTGACTCCATTTTCCTCGAGGGTGTCGCGTCGCGCTCACGGATTGGAGTAGAGTAACAAATGACGAGCCTAGTTGTAGTGCGAGTGAAGAAGAAGGGGAGCTGAGGTTTTTCTGTAGTAGTGAGGAAGAAGGGGAGCTGGGGTTTTCTATAGGAGTGAGGTGAGGAATTTGGGGGTACAAGTGGAGCGAGCTGACGTGAGGTGGGTGGGAGCAAGGAGGAAGGACACCCAGGTTTTTTTGGGTTGCGGTGTGCTGGGTGTGGGTAGCGACTCTCATTCAGTAAATATAGGGCTTTTGAATTGATTTTACTATTTACTAGTGTGGATGGGCTATTTTGTCTTGGTCCCATAGAAACAATTACTACTAGTATAGTGGAGACACTCTACAGCTACCTAGAAAAACAATTACTACTAGTACAGTGGAGACACTCTACCGCTTCTGGCTCCTCCTAGGTCATTGAAACATCTCCCTCTACTAAATGTCGTTATACTTTTGTTCACCGACATGCGGGCCATGCAGCGCGTGGTCCCAAATGCCATCCACCAAATTAGAAGGCAGTATGCAGGCGGAGAGTAACCCCGGTCGTAGCGCGGCAGTAACGAGCCGTCGTATCACAACTCCCCCCCCCCACAGTCTAAGTTTGACGGACGAAGCAACCATCATTTCACTCTTTGCTGAATCCCCTTCTCCCTGACCGTCTTCAAGAAAGGCAACACTCGCATCTGCCACTGTTCTTCTCTCCCAATGAAGGGAAGGTAAGCGGATCCGTGATGTTGGTATATTTTTGTTTAGAGAAAAAAAGAACTTTTGCAAAGCAGTAACCGATCTTCACTCTCTTTTTTGTTTCATTGTCATTGTGATTGTGTTTTCCTTTCTGTGGTCTCCTAGTATTTGTCAGTTTCATGATGGACCAAGGAGAACCAGGCAAAGATCTGCCGATATTGGAGCAGACGCGGGAGGCTGATCCCCACGAGACAGAGAGCTCCAAGAAGATGGAGGCAGCCACCGAGCCGACCCCAGATACGCTCACGGCCACTACTGAGATGGTCAACGCCCCGTTTGAGGTTACAGCCCCCGTGGCACTGCAGGAGCAGTTTTCCCCCTTCGAGGATGTGTCCCCCCCCCCGCTGAGCTGCCCAAGGTGATTTTCTTCTTTGCCGATCTCGATTGTGGTTTTTCATCTAAGTATGTGGTGATTAATAATGCAAAATTTTATTAGCTTCGATGCCATGCTATACATAGTGGTTTAAATAACTTGTGTTTCTTATACTGAAAAGTAATTCAGAATTTGTTTCTGTTTCAATTAGAACCCTGATGCAGACAAGGATTGTGTGGTTGTACATGTCACTCGCTATGAGGCGGATGACCTGAATATACGCACTGGGAAAACAGAGTTCTTAGGCTGTTGGATCCTGGAAGCCATTTGCGGTTATACCAATGAAGAGTTGTATTCCAGCCTCACTGTTGTCAGGCGTGTTGTCCAGGGTGTACTGAAGCACAAGAAGTTCAAAGCTACTCCTTCGTTTGTGAGGCATACTGTTCTTGTCAAGCTTACGCAGGAAGATGACGTGGCATGCCTCCACAAACAAGTTTATCAGTGGCAAGGCCACAAGGTTGTCTTCATGAAGGTTCACAGGATTGAGCTGCTGCGGGACGTCCTCGATGATGTTCATGGCAAGGTCCGTCTTGTGTCCAGCCCAAATTAGATCGAGGCATGAAATAGTTGCCCCAGCTAGTGTTTAATAGTAGTTTGGATTGTGTCTAATTATCCGAACCTTGCCTGTTATCGACCCCTCTGGGGCTAGTACTCTGTTTGAATCCGTCTATGGGAACTGCTGCTACTTTTGTGTGCCCGTGAATCATGTGAGAACCATCGTAATTGTTGCCGAAACAGATGCGTCCTCACTAGTTTTTTCATGAATATGGCATGGTAAGACATAAGTTGTCACGGTTTATCATACGAGCAGTGTGTGTTTTGATGAAATAGAGCACTCGTTCGAGAACTGTGCGCCGACGTATACATAAGTACTTGTAAACACTGTTGGTGCTACCCCACTTGTAAGCAGTTGTGCAAAACACGGCACATTGGCTCAGCTCGCTTCAACACTAGGCTATCGACCAGCTAACAATCAACAATCTGCTGTCTGACATATAAGCAACTATGTATCTTGTTACAGTGGTTCATGCAGTTAATTGAGGCCACAATGTAATAAATTGCAAACGTTCACACGCTAGTCCAGCGCTCATGTGGAACACTCACATTAAACTCGTCTTCATAAAAAACTTGAAAAGCATAAGTTAAGCAATTTTATACATCTCAATGATTCATAGAACATAACAAACATATACTAGTTCACAGCAAAAGACAAAGTTGTGAGAAGGTTGACAAATCAGGAAAAAACAAGCAAGGCTTCTCTGAGCAAAGGGCCTCCCGGCAGGCTTAAATTTCCTGGAGTTCACTCTGGTTTTTTCTTGTTGCCACCATCCAGGGTTAGGTTCTCTCATTCCAGAATAACCAATTATAATTGTGGTCTCAGCTGGAATGCTGAACTGAACCATGCAGTGTACTGACCAGTTGAAATGCTTGTGCATTCCACTAAATTTAAGCACCGTTATTTGCAGAAATAAGCAGACCACAATGCCTCTTGTCCGCGCACCTGTCCAAAAAACCGCCATGCAGCCGTGCCAGCTAGTCCTCGGTCCGTGGAAGAACTGGCAGAAAGTGCATTCCGGACTAGGATGCAGTTGTTTTTGCTCGTCCCTGCACTGCAATCAGGAAGTAAAACGTACGAATCAGCTTCTTTTAGATTGCGTTGGTCATTCTACCTTAGTTACTACCAATGTAGGAATACCTTGAAGACTGGAGGTTAGACGACGGCAACGAGGGATAGCCATCTCATTTTGCGCAGTTGTACTAAAACTGAGGTGTGTGCTTTTGATTGCGCGGATAGAAACGATACGGAGACAAACATCCCGAAACGATATGGAGACAGGCATCCCTGTTTGCGCAAATACGAAATACGGTTATTTAAACAGTGACAGATATTTGCAGTGGCGTATGATTAACAGCAGCATCTATTGTGTTATAATTGGCACTAGATTGACAGTATGAAGAGTCCTTAAGTAAGTAGCATCACATCACATCAACAATGCCACTAGATTAACATGCAGAACAATAGCATTAGTATTACTGTCATGAGAGTAGCACATGGTCAGTAAATGTGCAATCAAATTTGTGCAGTTCCACTGGGATGAAGCAATGTTAGCGGTGTGAGAGTTAAGTGTAACTGCAAAAACACAATTCATGGGAAATAAAGCAAGACGGAAGCACTTCATAAAATGGTGGTGGCATTGCTTCAATTTATCGACGGCACTAGACCATTACTTATAGTGACATTAGGTGGCATTGCTTAATGCTTCATGTGATTTTACATTAACGGTAGCGATATGGGCGTAGGGACAGCAGGGGCATAAAGTGGTGAGGCAGATGTGGCTGCCGAGAGCGGCAAACACTCAGGCAACATGTCTGCATTTGTCCCATTTTTTATCTCCTCGGCGACATTTTCCTATGTGAGCACAGGAAATCTAGACCTGCTCATTCTCATTTGCGTTGTCCCCCAACACCCGTCACTTTCTTTCCTTTTTCAACCAAGAGATAGGTCCACTTCCCCCCACCCTTCGCCATCCACCATGCTTTCTTCGTCTTTTCAACCAAGAGACCGGTTGGGTAGCCAGTATCTACTACTTTCCCCCGTTTCCTCTTAGAACCAAGTCCTAGATTCATGCTACAGCTTTCCCACTTTCTTCCCTGTTTGAACCAACTCTTAGAGTCGACTGTATGAACTAGCTTTACCTCTAATAATAGTAAAAGTCTAGGTGGCTTTGGAACAGCGGACGGAAGTAGAAAAAGATCCACACGAAGGGAGCTGGGGCAGTAGAGCAAGGCAGGTTTCGAAGGAATATATACCTGAGGGTCGTCGGCATGTGGCAAAGACGGCGTCGGGAGGCCGCATCTTGGCCACAATACCGCAGGGAGGAAGAAGGGGTCGGAGGCACTCCCGAGCCGGCGCTCTCTCGGAGAGAACGGCACGGCCGCCGATCGGGACGCGCGGGCAGCCGTTGGTCTCCTCCCTCGCCGCCGACGACAGCGTGAACGATGCACCTACACCCCTGCCCCGGTCGAGGTTGTCCGGCCGGATTTGTGACCAGCCGTGAGCTGCGAGAGAGTGTGGCCACCTATGTCTTGCTTAGATCTGGAGAGCATGAGAGAGTGAACGAGAGGAACCCTAGTAAAGCAAGCGCTAAGGCTCCTGCTTATATATATAGTGGAGTGATTTTGTTGTACCAGCTTCAAAAAAATGCGCTCCTACATGTACCAGTGAGTGGGTGTGAGAGAACTAGTGCGTGCGTGCACCGCTTCTCTTCGTGAGAGTACAATATTCTATGCCCAAAGAACGTTCGCCGCAAGAGTAATAGTATAAGTGTGTGACGTGTGAGCTAAAATAAAATGTGCGCGACGTCTTTTGTTTTTTAGAAGTTCTGAGGGTAGGGTGTGAAGAGCACATATGTGCGTGACGTCTACCTGCAGATAGACGGTGGGTGCGACGTGCGAGTCTGCGAGAGGACTCGGGAGAGTCGTGACTCGTGAGGGTGCGTGTGCGTGAGAGGGAGGGGGGCACGTATCAATGCAATGCATGTGTCCGTAAATCATTATCCGACAAACATTCGCCACAAGCCTTTTCCTGACGAACGCCGTAAGAACCGTTAGATCGGCATCCGACAGTGTCAGTTTTGCCATGTCATTTAACAGAACAGACACTCCTCCTACACACAAATCTTCCACGTGAGTGTTAGCAACTGTCGTATGCTCCCTCCGTTCCGAAATGCAGTGCATATAGCTTTATTGAAAATTCAAACCTCGCAAACTTTTACCGAGTTTTCGTGTACCAAATTGCACATGTAGAATACCCTGTATATATCATTTCATTCATCTTCGAGAGGTAACTATAAAGATGGGGGAGGAGTCTACAAAATAAGACCATCGTATCACCCGCATCAATTTCAACCATCCTTTGGTGTCGAGGAATATCATAGGAACTCTATATGATATGATTTTTATAGGATTTTTTCCTTTAGAGCCAATTGGTTCATAGGAATAGATTCATATACTCCACATTTCAAAGGAAATAAACATGATATCATTTCTATAGCTTTAGAGCCACTTGGTTCAAATGAATGGATTCCTATACTCCCTTAATTTCAAAGGAAAATAAACATTAGCGTATATTCAATAGAAAAGTTCCTATGATCTGAACCAAATTACATATCTTTTCTAATCCCTCCTCATAGGAATTGAGATACATGTCATCTCTAGATTCAATAGAAAAGTTCCTATGATGTGAACCAAATGACATCTCTTTTCCAATCCCTACTCATAGGAATTGAGATGCTCCATGTCATCTCTTTCCCTACAACTTCCATGTATACATCTTCTATTCCTAAATAGATAGTACAACCCACTAGTAGCTTTTTTCCAAAACATGCAACTATGGCACAAGAACTATATAGTGTGCCAATAACTTTGAAAGATGGTCGCTGGATGAAGCTAATCCGACAGTGCAGAGATGGCGAATCCGAGCACTACTGGCCGTTGGATATCATCAACATTCCACCAGATCTGCCACATGTACAATTTAGAAGACTCCATGGTTGAACTTAAGCATAATGCACAAACCTCAAAACACAAGCACTTCTCCTTTGTTCTAGAATCTTCTGTATCATAATTGTTTTTTTTCTAAATGAATTGCCATTATTTGTTTTTTACTTTATGCTTTACAATGCACAACCCCATGAATCTTAACATTTTTATAAAACTAATTGATTTTGAATGAGATGAACTATAAGAACTAAACGAACATCTACATCATGCATATATGACTCAAAGCTTTACATGCTATAGTGTGTATTTATTCATAATTTGGTTTCAAAATCTCATGCATTCAATGCATCATTGCCTTTCGGTCGAACCTACGTCCACAATTTTTTGTACGTACTATATCTCCACTGATCCCCGAACCCAAAATGCTGCCTCGTTCCCGTAAAACCAAGCGGCCCACACATGCGTCGACTCGAACCCGTTTACTACGACGTGGCCCCGCACGCCGTAGTACTCCTACAAACCCTACCGCCGCACTCATCATCGGTTTTCTTCAAGAGGACGAGGGAGAAGCCGATTTGTAGTGGAGGCGCTTTCAAAAAAAGGATATGTAGTGGAGACCCCTACCCTAGGGTGCCCTAGGTAGCTGCCGCACGCATCATTGTTTTCTCTTTTCTTTATGCTCTTGCGCCCTAGAGTGAAATGATGGTTGCTTCGTCCGTCCAGCTTAATGCGGGCCCTAGAGTGAAATGATGGTTGCTTCGTCCGTCCAGCTTAATGCGGGAAAGGTGGGGCTTTGTGATTTGACCCCTCGTCGCTCATTTTCTACTACTGCGGCGCTACGACCGGGGTGCCTCCAGTTCCAACCGCTGCTCCGAACTGTAATTTGGTGCATCGCACGTGGAACAAGATGGTGGATGAGCCACATGTCGGCCAAAGGGGTCCTGTTAAGTGTGTCGCCATTTCGTGTGCGGACTGACCCTGCTTGAGTTCCTACGCCAACACGACAGGAGCAACCTACCACTTGGTTTTGCTCCTTGGTGAATCCCGACTATATTGATCTAAAAAGATACATGCTGAACTACCCTCTCCGTCTCGGTTTTTTATTTTTAGGCGTCTCAGTTTATAGGGCATGCACGTAGTTCTAGGTCATCCATTTGACTAACTAAATATGAGTTACTAGTATGTCACAAAAAGTACTACTATATCATTGGATTCTTAAGCGGATGTAGTTGTATTTAAAAGTCGAGGGCGGGGCTTTTCCTGCATGGTAGGCGGGGCAGTTCCACCTAGTCGGTTTGACAGAGACGTGAGAAGACGAGGGAGTAGGTTGCTGCAAACGTAGGGCTGTGTGATTTGACAGCGAGCTACTGCTGGACAGGTGGGGCCCCGTGATTTGACTTGCCATTATCATTTTAACTGCGGCGCTACGACCGGCGTGAGTCTCCCAATTCCTGACCACCTCCATACAGGTGCCTCTCCCAATGCTCCACCATGTAGTTGAGGCTGGCTCTTGCATGAGAGCCCACGTCTCCAATTTTTCCTTGCCTCTTTCCTCCACACATGCAAAAATGTCATGTAAAGCGGGCTTATAGCCCACTATTGTAGTACTTACTTACTCCTATAGGTGCTAAGCTTGCCACATCGGCATAAAGTCTGATGTGGCAAGTTTTGTGACCCAAGGAAGAAACGGTGCTAAGCGCGTGTACCTAGGTGAAAAGACAATTTTGAGTCTATAGCTAATTAAATGAAGCAAACTTAGCAACACCATTTCATTGGAAGAGGTCACTCCTTGGCAAATGCAATAAATACTAGTACTCCCTATGTCCTAGTGTCAAAAACGTTCTTATATTATGGGACGGAGGGAGTACGAAGAAAGAGATAGAGAGGAGTAAAAAAATAAATACACTTATAGCCAACCTTATAGCTAACCTTGTTGTAGTATGAGTGACTAAGTGATGACTATGTATGACATGCCAACATCAAATAGCCTAACGCACCGTGTTAAATCTCCAACAGCGCGACCGCGCGAGCGACGCGACGGTCGTGGTAGGCGCGACCTTGATACGGGCTGCTGGCAGCCCTTGGATCTAAGATCAAATGGTCGCATGTTAAGTTGCTGAAAATTTGCAGAATAACCCTCCAAGATAGGATATTCACCCATAGGTCTAGAATCACTCCATGCAACCGTTCGATCTCAGATCCATGGGCTCTCGGAAGCCCGTATCATGGGAGAATGGAAAGCCACTACCATGCCGTTCGCACGCTGGCAGTTCGCTCCTACTCGTCCCCGCATGTCCTTCAATACTACGGCGGTTAGCCCCTAGTCGTCCCGTCCATTCACATTACGGCAGTTCCACTAATCCTAACCCTCCTCCCAAATCCATGGCGTCCCAAATCTCCATGATCGGCGGTGAATACAAGGTTAGAACCATCACCAGCGATGAGTTTCAACGTCATCTACACCCATTCTTCCGCGACGGTGAAAGGATGCCTTTCTCGCTTCAGACGCATGTTCAAAGACTCAGATGATGAGCGGGTCGCTGGGCTAGATGTTGAGTACACCACAATCCCGGGACGAGAGAAGGATCTAAAGGATGAAGAGAGGAAGAAGCCCGCCGTGATCCAGGTTTGCGTGCATGACTTATGCTTGGTCTACCACATATGCCATGCCGACGTTGAATGCCTGGATTTTAAGGACTTCCTCGAGAGCAACCTAGTCAAATTCGTTACTGTAGACTTTGGTAACGACAAAGAAGTCCTGGGTCGGATAGGCCTCATTATAGGCAACACCTTCGACCTCCAGATGAATCGGCTGGTGTCCTCTCGTCAGCCTTCAATGCTGACCCTGGCAGGAGCCATGGTTCATCCTTCGTATGGTAAACTGGAGAAACCTCAGTACACGTTTCATCGTTATGCATGGCAGCGGAATGTACTAGATATAGACCACATCCACTACGCTGCAATGGATGGCTACCTTTGTTTCAATATCTACAAGGGTTGGATGAAGAGCAAGAGCCAAGTGTGCGGTTCAAGCAAAGAAGTATCGGCCAAGAGGAAGAGGGACAAGGACGAAGTCGAGGACGTGGACGAGGACTCCTCCGAGTGAGTAAGATGTCAGTATAGTTGCTCATGGTGGTTCTAATGCAGTGTCTATGGATTAGTTGCATAGTTTAATTTCAGGTGTGCTTAGTTGAATTTGAGGGGTGTGTTGTGTTGAACCCCAGCAGAACTATGTTATGTTTCTTCTTGTTACTTTAACTCCTCAGTATGATACATACTACTAGTATTTCTTTAATAGAATTTAGCACCCCAATTAAGCACGTACTAGCTTTTTTAATAGTACTATATGCATAATTTGGCGATGAGCGCTCTCTATATGTACCACCTTTTTTTTTAATTTCAATTTTTGCTCCACGGCGCAATCCATCGATAGTACTACTGTACAAAAGTATACATTTTTAAAAGGCTGGAGTACTGTTCATCACATATATAGCCAGTTAAATTCTCAACCTAGAATGGCGTGCATGCCATATAGTAAACCGATACGGAGGAATTATAGTAAAAGTGAGGTGATTTTACCGAGCAATCGGCGGGGGAGCATGGCCTGTCATGCGGTCCTACGTGTCATGATGTTCCAAGGCGATGCGCGTGTCCCTCTTGAGACAGAAGCAATACTACGTGGTTTGAGATGATGGCGAACAGAAGTGTGAAATAATGGTTGCTTCGTCCGTCTGGGAAGGTGCGGCATTGTGATTTGACGTCTCATTGCTCATTACTACTACTGGGCCAGTACGAGTGGGGTGCGTCCCCCCTGCTGTTCTGCACTGTTATTTGGAGCTTGACACATCGACCCGATTGCTATATGTCCCACATGTCGGTGACAGGAAGTACAGAATTCATGAAAAGGAGCGTCGACGGAGGAGTATACTACCGAATTCATGAAAGGGAGCGACTTAGTTTTGGAAAAATCTTTTTTACGGAGTACGTACCCACTAGGGTTTATAGGGCTCATCTAAAAAACATTCGTTTTTCTGTTTGATAAGTCTCAATTCTACTATACTAGTAGTAGTACCATTACATGTTGGATTTTGAGGTGCGTTAGATCACCCGACACAAGCAGTGTCAAGAGGAAACTAACCAATGCATGTACAAGTTCATGGAAATTTAGTGGTCATTCATGCATTCGTTCTAATTAATGCCTCGGTAAACATAACTTCTTGAGAAAAACAAGCCAACTAATTACTTGTGCAAACTACGAAATTAATTCGACCACTCACCGTCTACCTTGGTTAGAGAGATTTTGAAATTGAGCCATAAACTGGAAAGGAGTGAGTAGTAACTTTTGTCTCGATTACTATTTGTGGCCTTGTATAGATGCAAAATGTATTTTTTATAGTGGCCTTGTATAAGTAAATGGAGGGAGTACTAACCAAGGTACGTAGTAGGGACGAGGAGTAAACGGAGGGAGTAGTAGTCCCTCCGTCTAGGTGTGTGGTCGTCTTACGAAAACCAAATAATCCCAAAACACTTAGGCGCGGTGCATTAAATTCTACCTCGTTCTTGTTTCTTGACATATCAACCAATAAGAGATGTGGGGTGTGCATGCTTTTAATGACTTGAGACTACCAAACACGACATGCAATGGTTAGTTCATTGCATGCAATGCTATTAATTAGCAAATGAACATTAAGTTCTCCCATTTTCTCCTCCTCCATGGTCACGGTGCAAACCTAAGATGACTTACTCACCTAGACGGAGGGAGTAAATTTTTCTCCTTGTGCTGCAAGCCACCGCGCGCGTGGGCGAGGGAGCGGGCGTAAGGCGTACAGTAGTAGGAGTACTACTACTACTACTCGTAAGCAAGCTTCGCCTCATCCTACGAGCCACCGCGCCCGTGGGCGGGGGAGACGGCGTACTAAGCAAGCTTCTCCTTGTTCTGCGAGTTGACGGGACACATCAAAAGTACTTCAGTGTATAGAGCCTTGCCTCTAAGGTAGGCCCCACATGGTTTGTCTTTTTTTAACATAACACGTCAAGTCGCAATTTGTTTGTTCACCCGTGGTAGACGATCCTCCCTCCACCAAGTGGACAACTAGTACACGTGCCAAATTACCACGTGGGCTACCTTTTTCGTACAGAAATGAGCTCCACCGTGTACCCGCGCGGGTGTGGTTGGGAAAGAGACGGGAGTATGTGCGCCATGCGTGCACCTCTTCTCTTCGTGCATGTCCCCCACCTACGTAGTGTGTGTGAGAGAGATACAAACCTAGACATAATGCGCCGTCCATCCCCATGCCTCCGGCCTGTCCGACCACCAGTCACCACCATGCCTCACTCCTCCTCACCTTATCTCTCATCTTTCTCCCTCTATTTTTATATACAAGGGGCCACTATCAAAATTACAATTTGCAGATATACAAGGCCACTAACACTAATCGATGCAATATTAATGGTGTTTGCCTCATGGTACTAGCAAAGGAGGACATTAATTATCCCTTGCATGCATGCGGGAGTTTGTAAAAAAATGCATCTTGATGTTCCATGCAATGCACGAGCATCTTGCTAGTCCATGAAAACAACACATGGCAAAATTCCACGGCGAACGAGGGATTCGAATCTGTTGGGAGGGGCTGTTTGGATCTTGCCCGGGGTAGGCAAAATATTGTCGACCCTTTTGTCCACCAGTGCCTTTGCCACCAATGAACGAGGAATGGCTCAGGTGCTCATGCTATCATGCATCCTCCAGTGCTCACGTTGGAGACGAGCTCGCACGAGCTTTGTTTTGTTGTCCCACAACACCGCCCGAGCCGCCCGTAGACCGACCGGCAACCCGAAAATTATGACATCCAACCGGACGAAATTCACGCAAACACGTAGACAAACTGATATTTCATATAAACAACAACTGAAATCATATAAAATACCGTATTTTCATACAAACATGACAGATTTCATTACATTCAAATGAACTACGCAGTGCTAGTTCTGGACAGCACAGGTATATATTACCTGGCCTAAATGGTCGCCCGCCGATCGATTTGTGTTCCTCATGTCCGGCAGCACGATCACCGGACTGCCGGGAGCCCCGGAGGTATCTGCTTCAGCGCAAAGGACGGCTCGCTTCCCCACTGCCCAACTAATGTCATTGGCTGGTGCCGAAGATGATGGTGGCCGGCACCGGTTCGAGTTCATCACCGGCCACTACTTCGCCATGGCCGGCACCGACTCGAGTTCATCCTAACATTCCCCTCTTCCGTGGAGCCCATGCGGGGTCGACGAAGGTCCTCGCAACAAAAGGATCCGGCAAGACACCTGTTGTGTATGCCGGCGTTGCCTCCGCGGTGGCCTTCATGGGACCCAAGCGGCGGCGGCCTCCCGTGTTCTACTTCTCCTTGATGATGGCGGCGGACGCGGAGGCGCGGGCCACCGACTCGTCCCTCTCCACGCACCCGGCTTCTTTCGCTGCTTGCATGGCGCGGCCGCCAGCATGGGAGTCTCGGCCATAGAAATAGGAGACGCGGTACGAGGCGGCGGCATGGACGGCAGCAACGACGCCCATGCGCTGCTCCTCGTCGAGCTGGCCTGGAGAGGCGAGTTGCTGAAGCGCGCGCCGGCTTGGGGTGGCAACTGGCTCCATCGGGCGAGGGGAGGGAGGTGGATCAGCGAGCTGCATAGCTCATATCCAGCGGGTTACCCAGTCGGCTTGGATGCGGAATAACTACTCTTCGTAAGCCATTGTAAGAGTGGACAAAATGGTGGAGGAGATAGGGGAGCGGTGGAGGTGTGTGATTGTTGGCCGGCGTTTGGCCTCGTTTAAATAGGAGATTAAATAGACGGCGGACGGGAGGAGCTCAGCCAGCGTTGCGTTTAACACCGGCCCGGGCATGAATGGACGTGTGTCCAGAGTGGGTTTCTCGGCTTCCACACGGGCGGGTTTCATGGAGGCGTTTGAATGCGGCACAAAGGCGTGTTCAACCGGGCATGCAGCGAGTGGCACCCTCGACTCTGACCTAGGACACCGCGCCGTTCTTCCACTGACGTTTGGGCTCTTTGGGTGCATGGCCTGCATGTCAATGACCCAACGCAGGCAGCGCACAGCAGAGGAACCTTTGGTGGGCCAGGGCGGTCAGAAGCGGGCATTTGATAAACCAATGATTGTTCATTGTGTGTGACGTCATCTTTTTCATGTAGATAAGCCTACTATGTTGATAGCCCATTCGATACGTTGTGATTCATAAAGACCGCTGCAAACATCAATGTTCTGCTTATCACAGATAAGATTGATTAATACCCGCAACAATCCATGTCCTTAACAAAGGGTGCATGCACGTATAGGTTGAGCGTGTGTCTTGCGTCGTGTTATGTGTGCATGCAGATGTGCGAGTGTTGTGTGCGTGCATGGGTACGTTTCAGTGTTGCATGCATGGGTGTGTACGTGCGTGTGTTCGTGAGTGCATGTGTACGTGTCAGTGTTGCACGCCAGCATGCGTGCGTGTGTACGTGTCAGTGTTGCACGCGTGCATGCGTGCGTGTCTTGCATGCGTGCATGTGTACGTGCGGGGTGAGGCTACACGTCAGTCGACTGACTTTTTCATCTCTGGTCATTAGATTTTCCAGCTGTTGGATACGAAATCAAGGGCCTCCAGTTTATCATCAAACTCCACCCCCCTGAGCCGCCAGCCCCCGCCGCCCGTGGCCGGCCCGCCCTCCCTGAAACCACTCCCCACCGCCGG